>NW_022196910.1:51569756-51599756 GCF_008632895.1 Mastomys coucha
AGAGAGAGAGAGAGAGAGAGAGAGGCAGAGAGAGAGGAGACTGGGCTTGCTATGGGCTTTTGAAACCTCAAAGCCACCTACAGTGGTACACATCTTCCAAAAAGTCACATCTATTCTAACAAGGCTACTCCAAGTTCCAAACGCTGATGACTAAGCATTAAAATATAAGACCTATGGGTGACATTCTCATTAAACCACAATGTGGGATCCAATGTGTGTTCTACCATTCCTGTCTAATGTCACTTTTGGACACGTGGTCTTCCACTGCAGCATGGTCAACCACCAAAGCCCAATGGTTTCTAATAGAGTTGGAGGATTTCTTCCCATTTAGCATATTCATTTTGTCTGTCTTGAGCTTGCACAACTCTCACACATTTTCTCAGAGGTATCATAAGTTTATATGTGCAACTGTCCTGCTGTGTCCAGAAAATACTGGTTCTTTGTAGTCAACCACAGCCACTGAAGCCTATGGCCTTTCTGCACCCTCTTAAATAAAGATTCCCTAAGCTTTTGGGAGAGGGATTGTTTTGCTAATGGCCCTAGGGCTAATTATATTTGATGTTAATTTTGTACTCCTGAGAGGGGCTGTGAACAAGGAATGAGTCAGCATTCAGGTGATTTCCTGTAAACCTTCTTCCCACCTTAATTTAAAAAAATAAAGGAGAGAGCCAGTAATGGGACAGAGAAAGAGGGGAAGGTAGAGCTGAAGGTTTGAGGGAGAAAAGGAGAGAAAGAGAGAGAGGATGACTGGGGAGGAGGAAGAAAGAAAGTGAAGCAGAAGCACCTGGCCTGAAAAAACCACAAGTTATAATGGGTCTCTTTTATGGGGAAGATGGTAGTGTAGTAGAAGATCTGCCTAATCTAGGTGCACAACTTGTATTCATATAAATTGAGTTGTGTTTTCATTGTCTGGGCTTGTTTGGATTGGAAATTTACCACAAGAGAGTTGTGGTACATATGTCTTATTCTGAATTATCTCATTTCATGCCACTGGCAGTAGATTATGACAAAATACATCTTATATTATAGGAGACTCAAGCTTTCCTAATCCTCACAACCAAGGTTAAGAGTACACCTTGTGGTCGCTGAAGACTAAAAACTGCTGTCCTATAAAGTGAGGTGAAAAAATGGGGACTGTCTCAAGGTGTTTTTAAAATCAGGATCTCAGTTGACTGAATTTTTCTTGTTGTATTTAGAGAGGAAAACATGTTCTGTTGAACAGTGTCCTTGCCTTTGAAAACTAACTTCCATTGTAGAAAAATAGATTTTCATATTCTTTCATTCCTTAGCTTCTTACAAATAAAAAAGTTCTTTAATAAATATCACATCGCTGGCTTAGATGGCTTTTAAACGATCTTTTTATGTACCATTCTAATATTTATAACATAGTCTGACCCTATTGACCAGCGACTTCTCTTTCCATGGCTCTCCGGATTTAAGCCTCCTCTCCCCTGGTCCCTCCCCTTTCCTCCTCCTCCTTAAAGTAGAGCATCTTGCAGTGGATCTCCTTGTTCTTTTGAATTACAGTCTTTCAGCTCTTCAACAATGATTAAGCCTTCCACGGTAGGGGTCATGCTGGATATATATTCATTTGAAATCAGTACCCCAGAGCATTTGACCAGTGGCCTTCTGTAATGATCTTCCTGCTGCAAAAGAATCTCCTCTCATGAGAATTGAGAGCTATATTTACCTATGTGTAAAAACATTACTTGAAAACTTCTAGGTCAGATCAAGACATATTCCTCAAAGTGCTGTGTCAGCTGGCTATTTTTTGATGTCTAATTTGCTTCCTACATTACTTGCTTATATCGTAGAGAACAGAAATTATCTATAACTTATAGCTAATAATCCTGTACTTTATTATTTGGTCTATATCTATATGTTACATATGCATATATGTCTTTATGTTCACATATAGGTATTATTATGTATGAAGGTTCATATTCTTATCCATACATTTGGAGGCCAGAGGTTGATGTCACCTGTCTTAGTTAGGGTTTCCATTGCTGCAAAGAAACACATGACCAAAACAAAATGGAGAGAAAGTCATTTATTTGGCTAGCACTTCCATAATGCTACTCATCACTGAAGGAATTCAGGACAGGAAATCAAGCAGGGCAGAAACCTGGAGGCAGGAGCTGATGCAGAGGTGATGGAGGGGTGGTGCTTACTGGCTTGCTCATCATGACTTGCTCAGTCTGCTCTCTTATGTTCCATTTGTGGGTCATCCCAGGACCCACAGTCCTAGGGATGAAACCATCCACAATCATCAGGGCTCTCCAGCATCAATAACTAATTTTAAAATTGCCTTACATATTAATAAAGCAATGACAGACACAAACCCATAGACCCTTGGAGTTCTTGTATCCCAAGCACAGTATACAAGTTGTAAGTTCTTCAAGAAAGACAGAGTAAGTAGCACTGAATGGAATATGAGAAGAAAGGAAAAGAAAAACTTGAAAATCAGAGAATTCTTTGAATGAAGCTGGTAGATAAGAAAGCAAAAACTTATAATTAGAAATTGAGGGAAAAAAATTGCTGGAGGAAAATATAAAATATTGTACTTCTCTATTCTTCTCTATGTGTAGGCAATATCCATCAAAACCGTAGAAAGCCTAGAGACATAGTTCAGAAGTTAAGGAAATGCACTGCTCTTACAGAGAAACCAAGTTTAGTTTCCAGTACCTATAGAGGATGATTCACAACTACCTATAAATTTTATGTTCAGGAGTATCTGATTCATCCAGCATGATGAGAACCTTCACTCATCCTTACTGATATGTGGGTGTGCACATCCACATACATGTGCATACGTGTGTGGGTGTGTGCATGCACACACATGCACATACATACACAGTAAAGTAAAATAGATTGTAAAGATATAAGATATAAGAAAATTTTTGTTAGACAAGCAAAGTAGAAAAATGCATTGTCAACTGAAGTTAAAAACAAAATGAAACAGAAAGAAAGAAAAAAGAGAGAGAAAGAAGGAAGAAAGAAAGAAAGAAAGAAAGAAAGAAAGAAAGAAAGAAAGAAAGAAAGACAGAAAGAAAGGAAGAACGAAAGGAAGTAAACAGGAAAAGAAAGATGTACTATGGCAAAAGGAACATGGCATAGTTTAGAAGGTCTCAGAAAACAGAAAAATCCACATGCTGATTTAAATAAATTCATGAAAAAGTAAATTGTATCAGAGACAAACCTCCAATGGAGGAAATTTACAAAACCATTTTTGAGATACAGTGCCCTGAAGGTGCTGAGTGCTGCTCCTTAGTTCATGCTGGAAGTTGTGCTGTATTATGCATATATCATATAATGAAGGAGTCCCCAGGAGTAACTATTAAAAAATCCCTCCCATGATTATAAACCAGATTATAGGTTGTACATAATTATGGGCTACATTTGTGAGTGAATAGAAAAGTATTGGGAAAAATTGTCTGCCAAAAAAAAGGAATACAACATGAACAGAAAGCAAACAAACAAAAAGGCAGTTATAAACCTGTTAAGAGAATGTTGTCTTAATTTGATATGGTGAGAAATCAGGCTACCTCTGTAATTCCTATTTTTAAAAATCCTTGGTTCAAACGTAAACAGAAAATGCCAAGGGAAGGCCATTCAAAATATTCTCTGTCCATGAATCACTCATACTACCAAGGTCATAAAAACAGAGAGTATTTTTGTGAATTGCTTCAGCCTAAAAGAACCTAGAGAACAATAAAAACTGAAGACTTCATAAAGTTTGATTATAAGACCTAGAGAAATTCCATGGAGCAATCTCTCTCTCTCTCTCTCTCTCTCTCTCTCTCTCTCTCTCTCTCTCTCTCTCTCTCTCTCTCTCTCTCTCTCTCTCTCTCTCTCTCTCTCTCTCTCCTACTATCTCCCTCTCTCCTTCACTCCATCTCTCTCCCTACTTCTCTACTTCCCTCCCTCTCTTCCCCCTTCCTCCCTCTCTCTCTCTGTGTGTCCCTCTCTGCCTGTCTGCCTGTCTATCTTTTTCCCTCTGTTGTCTAGTTTTCATAGTACTGGAATTTGCTATGCAGCTTGCTGAGGGAAGAAAATCATGAAGGGTCTCTCACAGTGATATGCAGGATTTCTACAATACTGGAGTACAAGTGCCATGTGCTCACTGGTAAATAGTGGTACAGTCATATTGTTGTTCCCAACCTCTTTGTGCTTGTATTAGGGCCATAGCCCATGGAAGGAAATATATATATGGAACTATAAACCTGGTTAACTGTCTGTGGCTATAAAGGTTATCTTTTAGAGAGGGGAATCCAACTATTGTTTGTTTCCAAATAGACATATTGTCAAATTTACTTTTCAATATTTACTTTTATACCTAGAGACCAGTGTCAAGGTAGGCCTGGGACAGAAAATCTTCATTTTTCAGAGATGGACAGTTAATGTAGAGACTTGTATCTAATATAAGTGCTGAGAATAAGTACTCATTTCTAAACAAAATGCCTATATCACTTCCAAATGGTTGAGAACTAACATAGAAGATAGGGCAAAAAGAATGTAAGAGACAGAAGGTGCAAAGAAGTGCTGTGGTCTGCCGCACCGAGATATCACATTCTATTTCCAGTCATGAACACTGTACAAGACTGCCTTCTTCAACATCTCATCATAGACAGAGGAGTTACCTGGGAGGTCCTCCTGCTTCCTGAAGAGCCACGAACCCTTAATGATTTCTATAGAGTGGGGTATCATTTCTTTTCAATGGTCCTGTCACTGGGGGACTAATTGGGCAGGGACTTCAAAGCAAAAAGGTCCATAACATACTAATGGGGACGAATATAATCATAACATATTGCATAAGTGTATATCACTGTCCAAAAACAAAAGCAAACACTCTACAGGCTTAATAACTTAAATTTGTAAATTAAGTGTTTTTTTGGGGTTTTAGTAATGCTAGCATAATAATAGATATCAACTGTTATAAACTGCAAAATAAACAAAAGACAGCAAAATAAAACCTTTGTAACTTGGAGATGAAAGTTGGAGGGATGTTTCAGATGGAGGTTGTAATAGTTGTAAAATAATTTGAATGTAATAATGCTGCTCAAATGCATAATTAGGAACAATTAAAGTAGCATATTTGTGTTCTGTGAGTTTTACTTAAAAACACATGATACTTAGCCCTTAAATTTTTAAGTATTGTATGCCTACAAATACTTATTTTGTCTCCAAAGGAAACTACAACATGATATAAATGAGTCAATATCTTCTGGCACAATATTGAGGAAATCCACAAACCCCTGTCAAAATGAGGAAACACTTTTGAAAAAAGAATCAGCTCAAAGTTTTTATGCAATTTAATTAGGTATCTCCCCATAAATTCTACACAGCACTTCAATGTGTAGAGGGGACCTCAATGTCCCTATCATGTGTTCATGATAGGGACATTGATGAGACTTCATTATTTACTTCATATTACTTCAGTAATGTTCAAATACTGACATCTATACTATTTTCTCTACTAATACAGCATATGTGTTACAAGTGTGAACACATGCATTATTCTCTTCATATTTCTCATGCTGCCTTGAAGCAACAAACTATTATACAATACAAAATAACATCACCCCACCATAAGAATTTCCTTTTATTTTCTGTTCCTTTATCCATCTTTCAATCCAGATGAATTCAAAGGATATTTATGTTTGGGAACTCTAATTATCTAGTTATCTAAGTCTTTCTATGGAGTAAGTTTCAATTTTAATAAGTTTCCTGACTCATGTATAACTTACTGCATAAATGCTCTATTTTCTTGCCTAGCTTGACTCCTTCCAAGAGCTATGGGACAGCTAGTTAAAAATATTTGGTTGCTTCTCTCTTTATCTTTTCATTAAAAATGACCCTAATTTTATGAGCTGGTAGTATTGCAAGTTAGTTAAACTTGTGGTGGGGTAAAAACAGCAATATCTTTTAGTTTCCCCCTTGAAGGGATAACTTAATACCTCCACAATAGAGAATATATTAAGAAGAACAAGATGTAACACCTTATTAAGTTTACAAATAGACCCAGAGGGACTTATGAGCTTTTTGGTTCTGGTTATATAAGGGGAGAAGGATGATTGTCAAACAGGCCCTTATCTAATGCTAGTAAGCCAGAAGCGTAGCCAAGCCCATTGACTCCGTTCTTTTCGAAAGTTGTCATTACTCATTTCCCTCAGTGACACGCAAGACACCTTTCACACGAGGGTGCCATGAACTCTGTTCGGAGGCTGGATGTCAGATAATTATTTTGGCCAGACCTTACACAGAAAAGTGAAAGGAGGCTAGAGAGCCTTTCTTTTCTGCTTCTTCTCCTCCTCAGTTTCAATCAGCTTCAATTAGAATTGGAAAGTATCCTGTATTGCTCTATTGTGTTTGAGACCCAACATATCTCAGACCTGGCTTTCAATAGCCTACAGTTCAACACCTGCTCTGTCTATAGCTTGATGACTAGAATGATTTAATCCATGAGTAAAGTTCTGCAGGGACAGGGTGATGACAGTGCCTACTTTCTAGGCCGTTGTGATGAATGACATCATATATTTGAGGCATGTAGGACTATTCCTGGAATGCAAAAATGCTGTGTTAGGTAAGAATATTATCTCAGTCAAATGACTCATTGCTTTAAGAACGCATCCCAAATTAGTAAATGTTCTTCACACCATACTTTCCTCCAGACAACTGGAATATAAATATCAAGACCCCAAATGTCTGTTTTCTTCATAGATTTTTTTTCCAGTGCTTATTTTTAAACTGGCATGGATCCAATAATGACATATACCTTTATTTTTCTACCTTGGATAATTTTTCTCCATGCTCAGCCTCACAAACTAGCCGTGGACTGTAACTGTCGCACAATTCCATGAAGAAATATTTTTAAAATACATGAGATGTTCTTTAATAAAGCATTCTCGTTTTCACAGAAATAGTTATAACATACTAAATCTTTTTCAGCATCACAGAAAAAGCATGGAATATTGAAGTAATTTTGACTAGAAAGGACAAAGAAATCAATATTTGCATGTCTTCAAAATGCACTAAACACCTTAGGGGATCAAGAAAGTACAATAGAAAAGAGTTTTTTTTAAATGAGATTCCAAAGCATAACCAACAAATAGGCAGTATGCAAATTGGAGACACATCAAGACTAAACCTTCCACACAGTAAGATAACAGTAAGATAAAAAAAAATCAAGAAAGTAAAAAAGTAGCTTAAAACTGGGAGAAAATATTTTCATCTATAAGTCTTTAAAAGGTTTGCAGTCATGATACATAAAGAACTTCAAAATCTCAGTAGATGAGAATTGACAAAAAATGTAATAGTTTAAGTAGACATTTCTCAAATTCTTCAAATACAGGAACATGCAAAATATCAATAACTCTTCAGAGAAATACAAATAAAAGCACAAGGAGAAATTACCTCTTTCCAATGAGGAATGCTGCGGCCCAAGGAGAAAAGTTTAAAAATTCCCAAAAAGACAAGATAGGAAAGAAACTTGGCCTGCTGTTTGCCAGCATGTGAACTGGAGGAACTACGCTAGTTACTTTTCTGATTGCTGTGCCAAAACTTCCACAAAATGCAACTTATGAAAAGGTTCAGCACTGCCTATAAAAACCTTCTTTCCAAGAAAGAAAAGAAAAGAAAATATTTTTGCTCACAGTTTGAAACTCTAGTTCTGTCCATGGTTGGGAAGCAGAGACTGATGAATACTGGGACTCCTGCATGCAGAACCAGGCAAGCCCACAGGAAGGTTCAACTCATTTTTAAGGCATGTCTTATTACTTTAAGTAGCAGTCCAGAAACTCCTCCAGGGAGAAGCCTAAATGTTTATCTCTAGGTAAATTTAGATTCTGCAAAGATGAAAATCAGTACCAATTCTGTAAAGCAGTTGGTAGAATCTCTTGCAAAAAATAAAAACTAAAATGGAGCTACTAAACAATCTCCCAAACAAATACTTGATATACACACAAAACAAATTAAATCAGTATCTCAAAAAAATACATCGTCACTCCCATGCCTATTTTAATGCTATTTACAATAGCCTAGTTTTCTGGAAACATTCTTGAAGCTTTAAAAAAAATGCAACACGTGTACACAGTTGAATCATACTTTCTGAATAAGAAATGTAGGCTCTCAGGGCAGAATTTAAGGTAAGTGCATGGAGTGAAATAAACCAGGCATAGAAAGAGATATATCACATAACCTCATTCTCGTGGAATCTGAGAAAAAGAAGGTTGTGGAGAAAAAGAGCTGGGAGGAGTGAAATTTTAAATTATAGACAGATGACACCTACCACTGGATGGTAGGTTGGCTCCTCTAACAACTTTAGGAGTAAGGGACTGGAATGGCTTATCTTAAATGGATGATAAATACTGGAGGAAATGGGTACACGTAGTCTGGTACTCATAGTCTGGTACTTAGACTGTGGATGTGCGCATGTAATAAAGCCAACTCAACTCAGTCTTATGTAAAAAGTTTAACATCAAATTTTAGTGTTTAATGCACAACATATAAACACTGTAAAAGTATTACTTGCACTGAAATCACTTTATCTCCTTTATATGTATAATTCTTTTTTTAAAAGTAATATTACCTTTACTCTATCTCTATAGGAGTTATATTGCTCTAATATCAGGCTGTGCAGGAAGAAAAAGGGACACTTTGAAAATTGAATTTTGAATTTATTTCTAAGCTGTAAAAAGTTTCCTATGAAAGAAAAGGGGGAAAAGTGGAATGATCCTTCTCTTTGTCTTCAGCACTTATACATCTTTCAGAATACATGATCACATGGTAAAAAGTTCATCACAAGTTTACACAGAAATTCAAATCATAAATCGAAATAGAAATTTTCAACAGAGAATGTTTACATGCATATCCATTAGGAGTATTTATCTGGCTAAACGTTTATCACTTGTCACAACTCCACAGGTTCATGGAGAATTAAAAATCATAATTAAGTTATTAGTGAAGTTTTGTATAGATAAACCCAGGCAATACTCTATCTTTTGTCCAAGCACCTATGATAAATCGTTAGTTCACTTTTTACGCTCTTTTGTTCATGGCTTTACAACTTCTTGGAATGTGTTCTGAGTAATAAAATGCCTGCTTACTATCAGAAGCAGTTAACTCTAGGACGCTAAAGACTGGCAGAATCCTCATTGCAGTTTTGACTACTAGAAATTACTTAATTACAGTGTTATTAAAAGAAATTTGAAATTACTATAAATTTAGGGATTCTTATACAATCATCATTAAGAATGAAGAACTCATCCATTTGTTATTCAACATCACTACAAGACAGTGCATCTTTGTAGTTCTGCAGAGATCTGCTCAAAAGAGCCAGCTGATACCTAGTGATTGTTATATATTTTTAATAATAACAGGAAAAGCATATTAATAGCAGGAATACTTTCTAAAATGAATTTCTCCTAGACCTTGCCTAAGGGAGCAAATCTATCTTGGATTATTAATACAAGGCAGACTTATCTCAGGAAGATTACCTGCTAGTTATTAGCTTGTGGACACGAGACACTAAATCTTTCCTCTTTTTTTTTTTTTAAGAGTTTGAATATTATTTTGTTAGATATTTTCTTTATTTGCATGTCATATGATTTCTCCCTTCCCAGTTTCCACTCAAAAAATAAACAAAAAAACAAAACAAGAAACAACAAGAACAAACCCCTGTTTCCTCCCCCTCCCCCTGCTTGCCATCCTACCCTCTCCCACTTATTGTCCCTGGCATTCCCCTACACTGGGGCACAGAACCTTCACAGGGCCAAGGGCCTCTCCTCCCATTGATGACTGACTTTTCAATCCTCTACTATACACATGCTGTCAGAGCAATCAGTCCCATCATGTGTACTCCTTGGTTGGTGGTTGAGTCCCTGGGAGCTCTGAGGGTACTAGTTAGTTCATATTGTTGTTCGTCCTAAAGGCTGCAAACCCTTCAGCTCCTTTGGTCCTCTCTCTAACTTCTTCATTGGGGACCCTGTACTCAGTTCAATGGATGACTGTGAGCCCCTACTTCTGTATTAGTTGGGTAATGTCAGAGCCTCTCAGGAGACAGCTGGATCAGGCTAGCTTGTCCTTCCTTCAGTCTCTGCTCCATAGTTAGTTTCTGCAACTCCTTCCATGGATATTTTGTTCCCCCTTTTAAGAAGGAATGAAATGTCCACATTTTGGTCTTCCTTCTTCTTGAGTTTCTTGTGCTTTGTGGGATGTTCTTTCTGTATTCCGAACTTCTGATAAATATTCTGATAAATATTCCAAAATTCTGATAAATATCCATTTATCAGAGAGTGCATACCATGTGTGTTCTTTTGTGATTGGGGTTACCTCACTCAGGATGATATTCGCCAGATCCATCCATTTACCTAAGAATTTCAAAAATTCATTGTTTTTTAATAGATGAGTAGTACTCCATTGTGTAGATGTACCACAATTTCTGTATCCATTCCTCTGTTGAGGGACATCTGGGTTGTTTCCAGTTTCTGGCTATTATAAATAAGGCTACCATGAAAATGGAGAAGCATGTGTCCTTATTACATGTTGGAGCATCTTCTGGGTATATGCCCAGGAGTGGTATAGCAGGGTCCTCTGGTAGAACTATGTCCAATTACCGGAAGAACCATCAAACTGATTTCCTGAGTGGTTGTACCACCTTGCAATCCCACCAGCAATGAAGGAGTGTTCCTCTTTCTCCACAACCTCTCCAGCATCTACAGTCACTTGAGATTTTTATCTTAGTCAATCTGACTGGTGTGAGGTGGAATCTCAGGGTTGTTTTGATTTGCATTTCCCTGAGAACTAAGGATATTGAACATTTCTTTAGGTGCTTCTCAGCCATTTGGTATTCATCAGTTGAGAATTCATTGTTTAGCTCGGTACCCCATTTTTTAATAGGGTTATTTGGTACTCTGGAGTCTAACTTCTTGAGTTCTTTGTATACATTGGATATTAGCCCTCTATCAGATATAGGATTCGTAAAGATCTTTTTCCAATTTGTTGGTTGCCATTTTGTCCTATTGACAGTGTCTTTTGTCTTACAGAAGCTTTGCAACTTTTTAAGGTCCCATTTGTCAATTCTTGATCTTAGAGTATAAGCTATTGGAGTTCTCTTCAGGAAAATTTCCCCTGTGCCTATGTGCTCGAGGTTTTTCCCCACTTTCTTTTCTATTAGTTTCAGTGTATCTTGTTTGATGTGGAGGTCCCTGATCCACTTGGACTTGAGCTTTGTACAAGGAGATAGGAATGGATCGATTTGCATTTTTCTACATGCTAACAGCCAGTTGAGCCAGCACTATTTGTTGTACATGCTGTCTTTTTTTCCACCAGATGGTTTTTGCTCCTTTGTCAAAGATCAAGTGGCCATAGGTGGTTGGGTTCATTTCTGGGTCTCAATCTGTTTCATTGATCTACCTGCCTGTCACTGTACTAATACACAGTCTTTATCACAATTGCTCTGTAGTACACCTTAATGTCTGGGATTGTGATTCCATCAGACATTCCTTTATTGTTGAGAACAGTTTTGGCTGTCCTAGGTTTTTTTGTTGTTCCAGATGAATTTACAAATTGCTCTTTCTAAGTCTGTGAAGAATTGAGTTGAAATTTTGTTGGGGATTGCATTGAATCTGTCGATTGCCTTCGGTAAGATGGCCATTTTTACTATATTAATCCTGCCAATCTGCTAGCATGGGAGATCTTTCCATCTTCTGAGATCTTCAATTTCCTTCTTCAGAGATGTGAAGTTCTTGTCAAACAGATCTTTTACTTGCTTAGTTAGAGTTACACCAAGGTATTTTATATTTTTGTAACTATTGTGAAAGGTGGTGTTTCCCTAATTTTTTCTCAGCCTGTTTATCCTTTGTATAGAGGAAGGCCTCTGATTTGCTTGAGTTAATTTTATATCCAGCTACTTTGCTGAAGTATTTTATCAGCTTTAGGAGCTCTCAGGTTGAATTTTTGGGGTCATTATCATATCATCTGCAAATAGAGATAATTTGACTTCTTCCTTTCCAATTCGTATCCCTTTGATCTCCTTTTGTTGTCTAATTGCTCTGGCTAGGACTTCAAGTACAATATTGAATAGGTAGTGAGAGTGTGGGCAGCTTTGTCTAGTTCCTGATTTTAGTGGGATTGTTTCAAGTTTCTCTCCATTTAGTTTGATGTTGGCTACTAATTTTCTATATATTGCTTTTACTATATTTAAGTATGCGCCTTGAATTCCTGATTTTTCCAAGTCTTTTAACCTGAAGGGATGTTGGATTTTGTTAAATGCTTTCTCAGCATCTAATGAGATGATCATATGATTTTTTTCTTTGAGTTTGTTTATATAGTGAATTATCTTGATGGATTTCTGTATATTGAACCACCCCTACATCCCTGGGATGAAGCCTACTTGATCATGGTGGATGATCGTTTTGATGTGTTCTTTGATTTGGTTTGCAAGAATTTGATTGAGTATTTTTGCATCGATATTTAAAAGAGAAATTGGTCTGAAGTATTCTTTCTTCATTAGGTCTTTGTGTGGTTTAGGTATAAGAGTAATTGTGGCTTCATAGAACGAATTGGGTAGAGTGCTTTCCACTTCTATTTTGTGGAATAGTTTGAGAAGTATTGGTATTAGGTCTTCCTTGAAGGTTTGATAAAACTCTGCACTAAACCCATCTGGTCCTGGAATTTTTTTGGTTGGGAGATTATTAATGACTCTTTCTATTTCATTAGTATATATGGGACTGTTTAAATCATTGATCTGATCTTCATTTAACTTTGATACCTGGTATCTGTCTAGAAAATTGTCCATTTCATGGATTTTCCCCTTTTGTTGAATATAGGCTTTTGTAGTAGGATCTCATGATTTTTTGGATTTCCTCAGTGTCTGTTGTTATGTCTCCCTTTTCATTTCTGACTTTGTTAATTAGGATACTGTCTCTGTGCCCTCTAGTTAGTCTGGCTAAGGGTTTATCTATTTTGTTGATTTTCTCAAAGAACCAGCTCCTGGTTTTGTTGATTCTTTGTATAGTTCTTTTTGTTTCTATTTGGTTGATTTCAGCCCTGAGTTTATTTCCTCCCTTTGACTCCTCTTTGGTGAATTTGCTTCTTTTTTTCTAGTGTTTTCATATGTGCTTTCAAATTGCTGGTGTATTTTCTCTCCAGTTTCTTTTTTGAGGAACTTAAAGCTATGAGTTTTCCTCTTTGGACTGCTTTCATTGTGTCCCATAAGTTTGAGTATGTTGTGGCTTCATTTTCATTAAACTCTAAAAAGTCTTTAATTTCTTTCTTTATTCCTTCCTTGACCAAGTTATCATTGAGTAGAGTGTTGTTAAGCTTCCACGTGTATGTGGGCTTTCTATTGTTTTTTTTGTTATTGAGGATCAGCCTTAGTCCATGGTGATCTGATAGGATGCAAGGAATTATTTCAATCTTCTTGTATCTGTTGAGGCCTGATTTCTGTCCAATTATATGGTCAATTTTGGAGAAGGTACCATGAGGTGCTAAGAAGAAGGTATATCCTTTTGTTTTAGGATAAAAAGTTCTATAGTGATCTGTAAAATCCATTTGTTTCAAAACTTCTGTTAGTCTCACTGTGTCCTTGTTTAGTTTCTGTTTCCATGAACTGTCCATTACAGAGAGAGGGGTGTTGAAATCTCCCACTATTATTGTGTGAGGTAAAATGTGTGCTTTGAGTTTTAGTAAAGTTTCTTTTATGAATGTAGATGCCATTTGATTTGGAGCACAGAGGTTCAGAATTGATAATTCATCTTGGTAGATCATACCTTTGAAGAATATTAAGTGTCTCTCCTTATCTTTTTTGATCACTTTAGGGTGAAAGTCGATTTTATTTGATATTAGAATGGCTACTCCAGCTTTTTTTCGGGGACCATTGGCTGTCAGAATTGTTTTCCAGCCTTTTATTCTGAGGTAGTGTCTCTTTTTGTCACTCAGGTGGGTTTTCTGTATGCAACAAAATGTTGGGTCCTGTTTATGTACCCAATCTGATAGCCTATGTCTTTTTATTGGGGAATTGAGTCAATTGATATTAATAGATATTAAGGAAAAGTAACTGTTTCTTCCTGTTATTCTTATTGTTAGAGCTGGAATTCTGTTCATGTGGCTACCTCCTTTTAGTTTTGTTGGAAGACTACATTTTTGCTTTTTCAGAGATGTAGTTCCCCTCCTTGTGTTGGAGTTTTCCATTTATTACCCTTTGAAGAGCTGAATTTGTGAAAATATTTTGTGTGAATTTGGTTTTGTCATGGAATACTTTGGTTTCTCCATCTATGGTGATTGAGAGTTTTGCTGGGTATAGTAGTCTGGGCTTGGCATTTGTGTTCTCTTAGGGTCTGTATGACATCTGCCCAGGGTCATCTAGCTTTCATAGTTTCTTGTGAGAAGTCTGGTGTAATTCCGATAGGCCTGCCTTTATATGTTACTTGACCTTTTTCCCTTACTGTTTTTAGTATTCTTTCTTTGTTTTGTGCATTTGTTGTTTTGACTATTATGTGGTTTGAGGAATTTCTTTTCTGGATCAAACTATTTGGATTTCTGTAGGCTTCTTGTATGTTCATGGGCATCTCTTTTTTAGGTTAGAGATGTTTTCTTCTATAATTTTGTTGAAGATATTTACTGGCCCTTTAAATTGGAAGTCTTCACTCCCTTCTATACCTATTATCCTTAGGTTTGGTCTTCTCATTGTGTCCTGGATTTCCTGGATGCTTTGTGTTAGGATCTTTTTGCATTTTGCATTTTCTTTGACTGTTTTGTCAATGTTTTCTATGATATCTTCTGCCCCTGACATTCTCTCTTATATCTCTTGTATTCAGTTGGTGATGCTTGCATCTATGTCTTCTGACTTCTTTCCTAAGATTTCTAACTCCAGAGTTGTCTCTCTTTGTGATTTCTTATTTGTTTCGACTTCCATTTTTAGGCATTTGTGTCTTGGATGGTTTTGCTCAATTCCTTCACCTGTTTGTTTGTGTTTTCCTGTAATTCCTTAAGGAATTTTTGTGTTTCCTCTTTAAGGGCTTCTACTTGTTTAGTTGTGATCTCCTATAATTCTTTATGGGATTTTTTCCTCTTTAAGGGTTTATACCTCTTTACCCGTGTTCTCCTGTATTTATTTAAGGGAGTTATTCATGCCCTTCTTAAATTCCTCTAGCAATATTGTGAGATATCATTTTAGATCCAGATCTTGCTTTTCTGGTGTTTTGGGATATCCAGAACTTGCTGTGGTGGGAGTACTAGGTTCTGATTAATCCAAGTAGTCTTGGTTTCTGTTGGTAGGATTCTTGTGTTTGCCTTTCTACATCTGTTGATCTCTGGTGTTAGATGTTCTTGCTGTCTCTGATTAGAGCTTATTCGTCCTGTGGGTCTGTAAGCCTGTGTCAGTACTTCTGGGAGATCATCTCTCCCTTGGTAATCCTGGGCACAAATAGTTGTGGTTCAGTTTTCTGTCCTGAGTCCTGAGTCCCTAGGTTAAAACACTCCCTGAAGGCAGGCTCTCCTCTTGCAGGGAATGGACAGAGAGGGTTGCAGATCTACCACATTCACTTGGAGGCTGAGAGAATCCTGTCCCTGCTGCTCTGTGTGACTTGTGAGGCCTGTGCCTCCTGGTTGGTCCTGCCTGAGTCTCTGGGTTAAAGCACTCCCTTAAGGCAGGCTCTCTGCTTGCAGGGAATTGGCAGAGAGGGTTGCAGATCCACCTATGTGTATAATTCTAACTTCATTTTTTAAAGTTTTTATTTTTCTAAGTAAATTAATTTAAATGAAAAATTAAATGAATATTCTTCGTAAAATCTTGTGATGAGGGATCTGGCTGGTGAGTTTTGGATGTTAGCTCATTTGGGGACTTTAACAATATGATTTTCTGATGGTCATTATGTCTTCTCTCTCAAGGGTTTTATTTTTCATTTAAAACACTCCCTGTCTAAAATTCAGCTGTATCTATGACATACTGCACAGCATAACTTCTAGGATTTTTATGTGAGCAGTGCACAACAAGATTCATGCTTTGCCCTAGAATACAGATTCTTTTTTTTTTAAGATTCATTTTATTTATTTTATGTTTATGAGTACACTGTAGCTGTACAGATGGCTGTGAGTCATCATGTATGTGGCTGCTGGGAATTGAACTCAGGACCTCAGCTGGCCCCACTCGATCAGGACCCATTAGTTCTGGCCCTGCTTGCTCTGGCCTGCTTTCTCTGGCATGATACATTGTAGCTGTCTTCAGACACACCAGAAGAGGGCATCAGATCTCATTATGGGTGGTTATGAGCCACCATGTGGTTGCTGGGATCTGAACTCAGGACCTTTGGAGAGCAGTCAGTGCTCTTACCCACTGAGCCATATCACCATCCCTAGAACAAAGATCCTTAAGAACATTCATTGGATTGCCCAATCAGTCTTATGACCATGCAGGTTAAATTTTGAGTTGTGAGAAGAATATCCACTAGATTTTGTTTTGTAGTCTGACTATTTAGGGTTTTCATTGTTGTGAAGAGACATCATGACAAAGGCAACTCTTAAAAGGGACAACATTTAATTGGGGCTGGCATGCAGGGTGAGAGGTTCAGTGCACTATCATAATAGCAGGAATCATGGCAGCATCCCGACAGGCATGGTTCTGGAAGAGTCAAGAGTTCTACGTCTTGATCGAAAGCAGTTAGGAAAGACTGACTCTCAGGCAACTAAGAGGAAGCTCTCAAAGCCCACACTCACAGTGACACACTTCCTCCATCAAGGCCACACCTTCTAATAATACCACTCCGTGGGCCAAACATATTCAAACCATCACATAGTCATACAGGTGAGTTTTAAGTATGTTTTTAGCAGAATACATTTACTATTTGAGCTAGAAAAATGAAGGAAATTAGGATGCTCTTTACAGAAGTTCATACCTCTGAGGAATTCTTTCTTACAACCTTCCATTCAACTTCAAGTTGGCAGAAAAATAATACTGTAGATTTAGATATAAGTTTTAGGAAAATTCTATTTAGCCATCACTATTCATGGTATGTTTTGCAGTTTGAGTTATTTTTCTCCCAATTAAAGGTTTTTTAGTGATTAATTAGTATAGACCTTGTGACCTAGAAATGACTTTCAAACCAGCACTGTCAATATTAACAGTGTCATAACTAACTTGGGCTCACAGGCAATAGGGAAATCTTATATACAAATACATAATTTATGAAATGCATAATATACATAAGATGTGTTAGTCAAAAACTTAGGACTATAATTATTTTTGATGTTTGTGAAACAGTTTCACACAAACCCCAGTCTGACATAAAGCTCTATATCCCCGAATGACCTTGAATTACTGACGATCCTCCCTCCATCTTCTGAGTATAGTAGTGTTCCACTCTGACCAGTTTTTGTAATGCCAAATGCAGAGCATGGGGCTTCTAACTTACTAGGCCAGAACTCCACCAAATGAGCTTCATTCCCACAGAAGATTCTGAACATTCATTAAATTTATTAAGGGCTTCAACATGCTTAGTGACCTGAATCTCATTACTCCATAAAATGAATAAGTCTGTGTACCAGGAAGAAACAAAATTCTTCTTTCCTTAGACATAAAACTAATACTGTGGGGCTTTCTGCAAATAACATCTTTAAATAGCCAGGAAAGAGCAGGCACCCTCTGTCCTGTTCTCAGTTGCATTTTGTGGATAAGACAAGGATGGTTATTAGTACTGCATATAATCTTAAAATTATAACAAATGGAATTGTTTTAAGAGGTTTCAAAATTGTTCAGTCTTGATTAGAATATTTATGTAACATTTAAAATCCATTTATTGTCTTAGTAACATGAGTCAGCTATTCTGTAATTTCACACTGAGGGAAAAAATCGGTACTGTTATATATTTGATTAAATTTCTCTGCATGCATGTTAATTTTAGCTAAATATTTAATACAAGGATTGCCATAAAATAGTTCAATATTTTAAACTTTGTATTATGACTTTGCAAATGAGAAAATAATAGATGCAAGTATAATATGATTAAATATTCATTATATATCAAGTCAACAAAGAACAAAGAAAGGAACTACTCCTCATAAACGAAATCCTTTTCAATAAAATCTTACTTTAACCTGTCTTATTAACATAAATTGTTTCTGTTTCCAAATTATTGCTCATTAATACTTTAAGTTTCAGGGGTAGGGTGGCAAAGATCACAAATAATTTCACATAGTTTGTTGTTTTAAAGCATTTGTAGAAAAAAAGTTTTGGCAAGGACTATCTGCATTATACTTTCTTTTTTTAATTTGGAACAAAAATTTAATATTTTTTTTAGATATTTTCTTTATTTACATGTAAATTTCTCCATTCCCAGTTTTCCATCTGAAAAACAAAGAAACAAACAAAAACAAACACCTGTTGCCTCTCCCCTCCCCATGCCTGCCATCCAACCCTCTCCCACTTATTGGCCCTGGCATTCCCCTACACTGGGGCACAGAACCTTCACAGGGCCGAGGTCCTCTCCTCCTATTGATGATCAAATTTGCAATCCTCTACTATACACATGCTGCCAGAACAATCAGACCCATCCATGTGCAGTCCTTGGTTGGTGGTTGAGACCCTGGGAGCTCTGAGGGTACTAGTTAGTTCATATTGTTGTTTGTCCTAAGGGGCTGCAAACCCCTCAGCTCCTTTCTAAATGTGAAATAAAAATCATATATAGATCAATAGATCTGTATAAGAGGTTGTTAAATTCTTTTAAGAAGCTCATTGGATATCAGAGCAGTGCAAGTAGATAATATCAGTATATACATATACATACAAGTATATTTACTAGTTTTCTATTAAAATAGTCAGTATAACAGAAAACACAGGGCTCCTGTATGCTGGTGAAGCTGCTTTTAGAGGTTGTTGCCTTGTCCTAAGACTCTTTACAACCACAACTGTTGTTTCACAACAGTTCATCCTTTCATAGGATGGTCTTATAGGTGGTTTGTATGTGGCAAGTTTTTAAGTGATAATCATACCGAAAAAATCAAATCCTACTAGCTTTCATGGTACCCGAAGGTGCCACTCAAGCTTTCCAAGAAATGAAGCATCTGACAGCCCTAACCAATTATGATGCCTATAAACATCAAAAGTAACACTATGGTACAATAACCCTAAAAATTCAGTAATGATACACACACACCTTGAAAGAACCAGTAGATCTCTAATTGGACCTAACAAGAAGGAAAACATTCCTGAACCTGGAGACACAGCCAACTGTCCAGCGATAGTGAAGTCATAGATCTTAAAGAAGAATCAATCATTTTAGTAAATCAGCATCATCTCTAACTACATTAGAAATATTTGTTCCTACACATACAGGTTAGTCTTCACCTTTTTTTTTTTTTTTTTTAAATCAAGGAAACACTTCCTCACAATGACAGGTAATTACAGACAACAACAATCAGTCAAAATATCATCTTAGATTCCAATCCAACTCTAAAAAATACAGAACAATTTTTAAATAAGGCTCAAAGGTCATTCAATAGAGTAGGTGAAGTCTCATCAATATGACATGAGTATTATAGCTCAAATAGTATAATATGAGCATTATAAACATGAGCATAACAAGGATAGTCAGAGCTCATGAGTACTCAACCCTACAAAAAAAACTATAAGCAAATAAAAGTGCTTAGAGGGAGGTGTAGAGGTATAGAGGCCTTTTTTTATTAGATATTTTCTTTATTTACATTTCAGATGCTATCCCCTTTCCTGGTTTCCCCTCTGAAAATACCCTCTCTTCTCTTGACTCCCCCTGCTCAATAACCCACCATCTCCCACTTCCTGGTCTTGGCATTCCCCTACACTAGTGCATCAAGCCTTCACAGGACCAAGGGTCTCTCCACCTGTTGATGACTCACAAGGCCATCCTCTGCTACATATGTGTCTGGAGCCATGGATTGCTCCATGTGTACTCTTTGGTTGGTGGTTTAATCCCTGAGAGCTCTGGGGGTTATTGGTTGGTTGATATTGTTGTTCTTCCTGTGGGGCTGCAAACCCCTTCAGCTCCTTTGGTCCTTTCTTGAGGTCCTCCATTGGGAACCCTGTGCTCAGTCCAATGTTTGGCTGAGAGCATCCACCTCTATATTTGTCAGGCACTGGTAGGGCCTCTCAGGAGACAGCTATACTAGGCTCCTGTCAATAAGCATTCAAAGTCCTAGACAAAGCAATTAGACAACAAAAGGATGTCAAAGGGATACAAATTGGAAAGGAAGAAGTCAAAATATCAGTATTTGCAGATGACATGAAAGTATACTTAAGTGACTTCAAAAATTCCACCAGAGAACTCCTAAACCTGATAAACAAGTTCAGCAAAGTGGCTGGATATAAAATTAACTCAAACAAATCAGTGGCCTTCCTCTACTCAAAGGATAAACAGGCAGAGAAAAAAATTAGGGAAATAATACCCTTCATAATAGTTACAGATAATATAAAATACTTTGGTGTAACTTTATCTAAGCAAGTAAAAGATCTGTATGACAAGAACTTCAAGTCTCTGAAGGTGTAGAGGAATTTTAATCTAGCAACATGGCTGCTTTGGCAAAGAGATAACATCCAAAGACCTATTAGGTTTGTTTGATCTGGCTGGAATGACACAACTTTAATCCCTCTGTCTGAAATACAGACATGCCCTTAGCACACACCTTTAATTCTAAACAATGACATTTAATTGAGGGGCAAAGTGACAAATCAGAGAAAGATTAGATAAAATGAATCAGAGATAGGATATGCCCAATTCTAAGGAGAACAGACAAGAAAGAGAGGCTACTTAAGAGCAGTCAAGGGAGAGAGGGGGAGCTGTTCTTGAGTTCAGTTGATTTTGGTGCAGTTCACTTGAATGCAACTGAGATCCTGCTGTTCCATTCAGTTCATGCAGTCAGTGCAGTTTCATTAGTGGACATCATAGGCAGTTTTCTCCAGCAGAGCAATTCAGTGAGAAGTAGAGAGAAGCCAATTTGAACCAGTCAGCTTGGGAAGCAGTTCAAGCCTGAGCAGCTGAATTGAATCAGCCAGCCAGTGTTCAGAAAGAGCTAGAAACGGTGAGTTTACTAAGCAGCAAGTCTCAGAGGCTGAAATATTCCAGGTCTAGGTAGCAGATGAAAGCTGGAAGCTAAAGCCTTCAACGTTTTGGCTTGCAGAAGCCTACGTTGGAGGCTAAAAGCTTCCAGGACTAGGCCTAAGGATAGTTACGAAAGCTTTGCACTCATCTGAGCCCTGTTTTCATAAAGCTTGGATACGACTTTAATCTCAGCTGTTCATCAGAGGAAACAGAGGAAGATTTACAGGGAGCAGAGGGGCCTTTCCCAGAGAAGAGAATATTAATTCATTATTTTAAAAATGACTATACTTCAAAACATGTACAAATAACACTATACAGAATAAGATAGATATGTTTGTGTATTTAGGATTATATGTTTATATGAGTGGCTGTAAGGATTACAGAAAACTGAGCCTATGACTTCAAAAGAGAACAAGAAGGGCTGTGTAGGAGGTATTAGAGAGAGGAAAAGGAAGAGCAAAATGATGTAATTACTTTAAAATTACAAAAAAATTAGTATACAAATTTAAAAAGTCTTAGTTAACACCTCAGATGTTAAAGGCATCCATTTAAAAATAAGGTAAAATGTATTTTGTTAATGATAATTAAACAATACATTATGACACATTTCAAGGATGATTATTATACTGGTATGTGTTAAATATTTTATTTCATACTCTTTCTTTCTCTCTCTCCATATGTGTGTGTGTGTGTGAGTGTGTGTCTGTGTGATTATAAATATACACACAGCAATGTTTACATACCTTTATTAAGATTTTATTTTCCATTTGTTAATTTTGCTCATTGTATTCCTCATAGGTTGCAATAGGAAATCTGTTATGGATCTGCTACAATGTCTTCTGAATTTACTTTCTGTGGCAGAAGAGTATTTGTATCTAGAATGACTATTTCTAACTTTTTTATATATGTATACATCCATTTACACTTACAACCAAATTTAAATGTGCCAGTTTTTTTCTTGAATAATTTTGAGTCTTTTATTTCAGAGATGGCCCATATTTCACTGTTTTGGTAAAATTCTTGGACACTAAGATTTGAAAGGAATTCAGCCTCTTCCCACTGATTAGTTGTCGGAATGGAGGGCAGTGGCCATGTTCACTCATATGTGAGTCACAGCAGGTAAAGGGAATTATAACTTTTCTCTGTTTCTTTGTAAATTCCTGCTTTGCACCTTTCCTTTTTAAATCCATCAAACATCTTCCTGTCTTAACAACTTCTCCTATTCCTATAGAATAATAGAACCTATTATTCTATTGTTCGCTTTTAGTGTGTGTGTGTGTGTTTGTGTGTGTATGTGTGTGTGTTTGTGTGTGTGTTGTGTCAATGTATGTATGTGTGTGTGTTTGTGTGTGTATTATGTATGTGTGTATTTGTGTGTGTGTGCTAAAACATGTACTGTGTACCCATCCCTTGAGCCAGTTGTAAAGACTCTAATTTAATGCTTCTCATTGGAAGTGTCTAGAATCCTATTTACAGTGAACAAGAACAGGAGAAAGACGGGAATAAGCTAGTTCTTAACACATTAAATTGTTGAACATGTTTCTCAGTAATTTAAAGACTGGCTGCTCTTTCAGAAAATGTGGGTTCAACTCCCAGCATCCACATGGAAGCTCTCAACTGTCTGCAACTCCAGTTCTGGGAGATCCAAATGTCATTTGTCCTTGGTATGCACCAGCTATACATGTGAAACATAGACATACTTTCATGGAAAATAGTCACAGACATTAAATAATAACAAAACAAAATGAGAAACAAATAATAAAAACAATGATAAACTTAAAAGTGCCCAGTAGTTGCTTGACTCACACCTGGTCATTTTTTTGACCATCGTAATCAGGATGTTATCAACCAGAACATTATCGAAATTAAATTATATTTCATCTATGATTTCATTTTAAGGCAACCTAATAAAACATTGAAAATCATTCCTGAGATGTCCTAATTGTCAACCTTATTCAGAGTTAAAATACTTTCATCAAGTATGATAAAGTTGAAGCAGTTAATCCATCTGTGTAATAACTTATTGAATTTTTGCAAAATGGTGTTGCTTTCAGAAACTCTTTGGCATCTAACTTTTCTATGATGACTTCATTTTCTAGGAATAAAACCTGTGATGTAACCAAATCATGTCCCAAGGTAGTCTGATGTGGATTTCACAATATATTGCTTTGACTCAAACATAATGACTTCTCTAACATATATTGTTTTGGTTTATGATGAAGTATCAAATATAAGTATTCCTTTTGAGTAATGTAAATAAATATTATCTAAGAGGTATCACTTAATCAGAATGCATGCATACCATTATCTTACCCCTTATATTTACTTAAATGAAAAATATTCCTGGCATAAGCTTAAGCATGCATGCTTAGAAGACAGGAGTAGGATATTAATTTGTCTAGTTAAAAAAAATAAAATATATCTGGAGAACAGCAACAAAATAGAAGTTAAATATGTTTTGAATCAGTAGAGTATTGACTTTGAATTATCTGAGATGTTCTATAAGCATAGTAAGCATATTTACTGATGGGTAAGTGACCATTCTATTTAATATGCAAAGGCTTTAATATCATGCCAAACTAATTACTATTCATTAAGAGATAAAACAGTAAAATACTAAAGAAGCTAGAGGAAAAGTTTGAACAGAAAGTTACATATAGAAAAAATAAGATGCATTTACAATGAAATAGGCAAATTCATTCTCTAAAAAATGTGTTCTAAAACTAATGAAGCATTTACAAAAATATTGTACATATGTATACATACATACGTGTGTATACACACATATACCTATATGTATATATGTTTATATATGCACACACATATATACACATATGTATATGTGTATATGTATATATGTATGCACCTATATATGCATTTCTTGTAGCAATAAATATATAAATAAATAAATAAATAAATAAATAAATAAAACAAAAAATACATAGGACTGAAATATAAATTCTTGGGAACCACACTGTTCATGAGAATAACACATATGAAACTTGAGCAGTAACTTTACTAAACATTTCAAAATAGTTGGCCAGATACAGCTCAAGGTTCACAGCATTTAATTAGCTGAAATCCTAATGTGAAAGTTAAAAAAGAAAATCATGCTTGTTACTCCATTTAATGTTTCTGATCTACAGTTTGACTAACTGAATTTTATAAAAGTTCATGATATCATGGATCTAGAATTCAAACCCATGACACTGGCTCTCCCTCGGCATTGGATGGGAGCCTGACTGTGTGGGTGGAGGATGCAGATGCTCAACACACCACAGAGCTGCATGTTAGGCTCAGCCTCCTACATTGTTCTTCAGTTCAATCTCAAATTGAATCCCAGGCCCTCCATCATGCCAAGTGAGCACTCTTCTACTGGGCTGTTCCTTCAGTCACGCTTATTTTGAGACATAGTCTCACTCTAGAGCCCATGCTAGCCTGGAACTTGCTGTCCCCCTGTCTCAGCTACTCAGGTAGTCATGATTAAAGCACCTGTCAGCCTGCCTACCTTTGTTTCTCTTCTGACAATGACACATTGTCATTGAATGTGGGCCCTACCATATGGCATCTTATAGCCCTCTTAAAGACATGCTTTTGTTATTTTAAATTATGTGCATGTGTGTATCTGTATATAAACTTGTGAGTCCAAGAGCCCACAAAGCCAGAGGCATTGGATTCCCATGGCATCCCAATTAGAGTTTGTTTTGAGTCATCTGATGCAGATAATCGTAATTTAACTCAGGTTTTTTGAGAGAGCAGTAAATTCTCTTAATGACCAAACCATCTCTCCAGCCTTACATCATTTAATCTTAATTACTACTCAATAGTTCAATCTCCAGGCAATAGAGTCAGAGTAGGATTACAGTCTCTTCATACTATAAAGCGAATTAATCCAAAGAATTCCAGATCTCAACTGGCTTTTCTTTTGCTGAATATTTCCATATATGACCAATACTTGATGTTACTTCAAATCTCTGCTTTTTTGTCTAATAATCTTTCTAATGTCATTGTGAATGAATATCTTTTATGATTCTTGGTGCAAACAACAGCTTTTTGCTGTGATGGATATTCAAGCTATTTATAATGTCTTAGAAATGATTACACGCAAACACACACAAAACCAAAATGAAACCTTAAAATAGTTCTTTAGGGATGAGCATGCAGAAAAAAATAATTTAAGTCAAATAAATTAATTGCTTTAAAGCAGATTAGCAGTCTGATTTTTAAATTTAATATATTAATATCACTATATATATCAATATTACTCAATATCCATATGTTACCACCATAAATCAATATTGTCTAACTATTAGATTAATTTTCATTGTCATAATGAGGAAACAAATGAAATAGTTATATGTGGGGAAAATTTGACATAAATTATTTAATTATTTTAATTGCTTGATTTATTTCTAGTAGACAATTTTATGATATTTACCTAAAGTTCCATATTTATACTATTTCAGTCTGTGCAAAAATATAGTAAATTAAAAAAATCTGTAAAACATACATTTTTTCATATATAAATTTATCTTTCACAGAATATTGGAAAAATATTATAAGTAGTCCCCTCTGATCTTCTTGGTGTGGTTAATTTTACCTTCATAACTTCTACTTCATGTCAAAGATTTTTTGAGACAAGTGTGACATTTTGTTTTTTCTCTGGTTTCCACTTGGCTTGTGAATCTGTGTGATTTCTGTTCAAACAATTCTGACTAGAACACAGGGTGCTTTGCAGGAGAAAGCTCAATGTAGAAATAGCTGGCCATTTTCAAGGAATGAGAATGAGCAAGAACTGAAGGAACCATTGGTAAGCTCTACTTTAGGTCCGTATCAGTCTCTTGAGTGGTGAGTTTTCCAGAAGGGTAGTTTCATGTATGGGTAACTGGGAAGCCTACTCAGATTAACTTTTAATGGAGGTGATATTTGTATGTCCATTTGTTATTAAAAAGCCTCCTTAGGCAGTCACCATGTGGTCTGTTAGACAATCTTCAATGCATATCTACTACCCAGTGCAAGAGAATGAACCAGACACTGGAATTTTGGACAATTTTGTAATGGAGCAGTTTAAATGGAATTAGTTAAAGAGACAAGAAAAATGAACCTATACAAACAGCTGTGATTCAAAGGAGAAAAATGGTCTTACTTAGAAGGCATGCACAGGGGACCACTTCCTCTCCTTACCCTCTCTCCATTTTGTCTGATCAGAAGATGTCCTTCCACGGGCATTTTAAGTTTTAAACTAGGACTCTCTTGATGCTTCTCCTCCATATAGCCTGTCACTGCTTTTAACAGGCAAAATATTTAATTACCAGAGACACAGGGTATAGAAACCAAAGTTTGTTTTAACAAAGAGGCCATCATCAATGACATTCACGTGTGTTAGTTTCTAACTAGCTACCTAATATATACTTGATTTGTGTTGCTGTTGTTGTTTTGTTTGGTTTTGTTTTTGAGATGGGGTCTCATTATATAGCCGTGGCTGTCCTAAAACAAATTAATGAAGTGTTGCACTTACAATGTGTACTGTCAAGCACAGGTCCTAGCATGTACGTTTTTGACTATATTAACTCTACATATTGTGCTAACAGCCTTTTCTGCTATGAGCTGGGTTTTGCTTCCTATTCCCTTTATTCTACAGATTTTGGCAAAATGTATTTTGACTCTGTTTGCAGAAGGGTGTGGTTTTATGGTTGGTGACTCATATCTTATTGGCTCTCAAGCTAATAAATGAAGATCACACTGGATAAATATCGTATTCTCTCATTCGGTACAAGGTGCTTAGCCTTTGACAGTCTGTGCTTCCTCTGCTTCCTAGGTGTCCTGTTGCTCTGAAGGAGACAGAGTAACATGCATCTCATCTTGCTTCTTCCTTTGCTCCTGTTGTGTTTGAGGGTTCTGGCCCTTCTTTTATCCAAAGTAAGGGATGAACATTGGAAAAGAAGTAAGGGATGAACATTAGAAAAGGGGACATGGTTCATTTAAAGGACTATCTATCAGTTCTGTCATTGGACCTTTCTGCATTTCACAGTCAAAGATTTTAGTTCTCTGTAGGCCCTTGGATGATGAAGCTTTTGTCTGAAACAATCTCCTGAGAGGCCAAACCTACTCCGTCTTGGAACTGGACTCCATCTTAAAAGAAGGAAAAGCCTGAGAACTTGACCTGCTGCTGAACCCAAACAGCACCCAAGTACCAGGAAGGACTTCATGGCTTGTCCTTGGCCCGTACCCCACAGTTACTCCCTAGCTACTTCCTAGCAACAGTCAGTCAAAGATTAGTCTGATCGTTTCAGTTGTACTAAAGTCCATTTGTGATCGTTCATAATTTTGCTTCGGAACACCCACCTGTTGGCTTACAATATTCATATAATTAGATTCTTGCCCGGCTAAACTCCCCTTGCTTGCTCACCACTTTTTATGAAGCCTTGTCCCACTGAGAGCTTGGGACTGCAGCCTCCTGGAAGGTGATATGGCCCAAGCTCGAGCTTCATTAGAATCTGCTTCTTGGTGGTCTTTTGAGGTTCATGAACGCTTCCTGGCACCACATTCCCATATTCAGGTATTTAAAGTCTTCAGAGACCATCTTAATTATGCAACAGCCACAGTATCTACTAATAGAATATTTTGATTGTACGGTTTCAAGAAAACCAAAGATCTTAAGCAGTCATCCAAGGACACTGACAGCTCATATATTAGCATATGAATAATTACCCAATCAGTGATGATAATAATTAGCCATAAAGGTATCTGATAGATCTCTCAGTTCAAATATTGTGACTACATTACAAATAATGTGCCAATCAGCCTTTTATTACATACTGAATGTTTTTGTTTGGTGCTTTGAGTTAAACATATTTTGAAATTCCTTTATATTGTGTTTCAACATCATAATATGCAATGGCAACAAACCTAGTAGTTGCACAGAACCTACCTTGTCTCAGCTAATCCTTACCTATTAGCTATCTTTGATCATGCTTTTTGGTATGTTATTGGATCTGGGAAGGTCATTCTTTGTTGACCACTAGCCACAGAAAGCAATATTTTCTAGCTTTTGACATTTAGGACCATACACCATCCGATGATATTAAAAAAGTAAAACATGGGTACATTAAAGTCTGCCAGATTTATTACAGGTAGTTGATCCCAAGGCCTCCCCTAGCTTGCTTGCTTGCTTGCTTGCTCTTTCTGTGGAAATCATCACAAAGGCTCCAGTTCCCTGCTTTGCTCCTTTCTCTGATTCCTGAATACACAGGTATTTCAATGTGTTCTCTTGTCTTTAAACAAATGACAGGGATATTCTGCTTGAACCGATTCTGTCTAATCTTCAAAAGATGATTTTTAGATCTAACACATACTTTCTTGAGACATTCAGTTTGGGCAAAAAGCCTGGTGGTGGTTCTGTTCAATAGGAAACAGCTACCTTCAGATTTTGGCTGCTGTTCAGTCTACTCACCTTCCGTTATTCACTAAGTATGTGATCACACTTCATGATATTTAAGCTGGAATCCTCTTCTTCAAGTTAATTCTATTATGTTTTGAGTTAGAAATATAATTACACCATCCCCTTTTTTCTGGTACTTCCTCCAAACTCTCCCTTATACTTGTCCTTCAGTGGATTTTTTTTCAAATTCATCCATCTGTTTTTCACCTACCACTGTTACACACACACACACACACACACACACACACACTCCCCTAAATACATCCTGCTCAGTCTATATATTGCTATTTCTATATTTTCAGGGCTTACTTAATTTGTTGGTAGGCTCTTCCTTGGTTGAGACTATTTTTCCTGCTCCAAAACAGTGCTTAATTGGCTGTAGTTCTTTGTGCTAGATTGAGACCTCATGTCTATTGGTGACATGGATATTCCTAAATACATACATACGACCCCCTCAGTCTGGCTAATGTTACCTGTGCGCATATTTCCAGGGCTGATCATATGGTAGAGAAATCCTTTGTCCTTATGTTTCCTCAGTAAACTTCCTTCCACTGACCACTCGCCTTGTTTCTTGCTTCATTGGTTTGTATTATGTTCAGAGTTCTTCTCAATCAGTCTCACCTACTGTAGAACTCCATTGCTGTAGTTCCCACATGTACTGTGATAGCGCTGAATATTCCCCTTCTCCATTCTTCCACAAGCATTACTGAATACATTTTCAAAAAACATGTGAATGAAATAAACATTGATTTTCCCCCTATCATATGTGTGTCTCCTTATGTTACTACAGCTGGCTGACCATTTGATTAAATCATATATATCATAATTATTATGCATTTAATTGAGGTAGTGTTGAATAATGTTCAAATTTGTATGCAATAAAAATACTCCAGTAAAACAAGCTTTTCTTGAAGATCATTTAAAAAGAGCTGTAAGGCAAAATATAACAATATTTATGGGAATAAAAAGTCATAATTACAAGACTTTTGCACAATTAATTTTCTACTAAAAATAACACATGGCAATTGTTGATAGCGACTAGAAGTCATTATTCTAAATTCATTCTAGCAAATACTCCGGAGTTACACAAACAAATGATGACTTGTTAAGTAAAATGTCCATTCACACACATACAGGGTAGAAAACTAGTCAGGATAGCTTCTTAGAGTTCAGAAAGAATAAAAGATCTGAGATTCCATTTGTAACAGAATCCACCTGTCTTGCATGGCCCACTTAGAAAATTGCCCTGGAACTCTGGATAATACAAGTTGTCTTTTGTAGAATGATAATTGTTCCAGGAACAACTTTTTGAACAAAATTAAGCCAATTAGAATTCTTTCTGGGGGATGTAATTACAACCTAGACCCGATTCTGTCAAATTCTGGTAAAGGCAGAGTCCATAACGCCATAATGCAAAAAAAAAAAAAAAAAAAAAAAAAAAAAAAAAAAATGCAAGAAGATTAAACATTTGTAGAAAAATACTGACTCTTTAGT
>NW_022196910.1:51602256-51624167 GCF_008632895.1 Mastomys coucha
AGGAGAAAAGATAATGGTGTATAAAACAGACAAGACATGAGGATTTGCAGCTTGTTGAATTGTAAAAGAATTTAGTGAGAAGTGTTGATCAGCTAAGTTTAATGTTTTGAGTCAAAATTTCTCTTGTTTTAATGTTGAGAACAGACTTTGTTTTAGAATGCGTAGGAAATGGGAAGGTAGAAAATTTTTCAGTGACATAGGGCAAGCCTAATAATAACTTTACTACTTTGATCGGATTAGCCATAGTGTAGGTGATAATGTAATGTTCAAACATCTGCAAATGTAGAGTGGGCAGGATAATCTATGATTCTAGCTAGTGTTCAGGGAGATGATAAGTCTGGAAATATGCAGGCAGCAGCCAACAAATTAGATTTGGTAGCCAAATAGAAAGTCTCTTAGATGAAAGTACACAAGTTTTTAAACACTTCAGCACTGGGTCAGTAAATTGCAGAGAGAAAAAATTGGTAAAGAAGAGAGAGAAGCAATAAAAGTCAACATTAAGAGAAATAAATGCAGATGAGGCAAATCAAGAACATCCTCTAGAAAGGTGAGAATGTGCGACGTTGTTTCAATAAAATTGATTTTCCATGATAGATAGATAAATAGATAGATAGATCACTGCTAAATTTGACAAAATTTACTAAAGCTATTGATGTGGGAATTTAGTTGGAATAGATTTGATAGAAAAAGAGAAGAGAAAATTTGAGACAAATGTGCACTACATTGTTTTTAGAATTTTGGGCTTTAGGTAAAGGAACAATGTAATCAAGAAAAACGTGCACTTGGGATATAATACATGCATACATTATATGCATACATACATACATACATACATACATACATACATACATATGTAGCACAAGTAAGGGTATTCCAGAATACACCTTTAAGGTAATATAGACCCACTCTTGTAATTTTTATCACTATAAAGTATCCTTTCTCATTTTAAAATTTAGAAAATATATATTCCTTTGTTTATTATGTTTTCACTTAGCTATTGCTTTAGATTCAGATACATTTTGGTAAACAGGCTTATTCATTTGTATTGCACAGTATTATATTGAATTATAAAATTATATTTCAAATCATTTAATCTAGGCTGCTACTGACAAATGTTGATGCTACTTCCTGGTTCAGAATTGTTATTAGAAATCAAACCTTGAGTAAATTGGACATATCTTTTCACAGACATGTAATGGCAAGTTTTATGTGTCAACATGAAAAAGAACCTATAGAGTTGACAAAGCATGTTTTCTAGCTGTTTCTGTGAAAATATTTCTACAAGAGATTAATATGTAAATGACTAGATCAGAAAAAGAAACTGCCTTTTGTAATGGCGGAAGGCATCTGAGCTGTAGATATCTATTGTTTGCTCTCCTTGCACATCTGAATTCCTGATGTTTATATCCTCTAATCTCTGTTACTTTTTCATTTGCATATATTTTATCTGGTTTACGGGGATTTTGATGGAAAGTTATGCTGATGATTATTCTAATTCAATGAAATAATATTGATAAACTCAATAATGAACATATTTGGTTAGACTGGCATCTGTTTGTTTTCTATTGATTACCTTAGTTACCATTGTTATTGTACTTTCTGTCTTCTGTGTTTGGGGAAATGACTTACTTTTATAGAACCCTGGAATTAAAAAATCCTTAGTTTTAAACAAGTTTTAGTTTCTATCAGATAACAAAACTTTGAGTTCTTCACAGTACCAAAATTCTATTCTTTGTCATATGATTTTTCTTATTTTAAGTATTTTTAGTATTTATTTGAATATACTTTTTCACATATCAATTATAACAAACATTCCTTGATATTCAAAATGTTTTATTGCAAAAATTTCCAGAGAGAAATCCAGTTAGAAATTACAAAACTCTAATTAAACTACAATGTCATATAAGATTAAATCTTGTACAATTCTTTAATAATTGTAAAACTGTTCTTGATATTTTAGCCAATATATGATCAATAAATGTGCTATGTGCATTTTGAAGAGGCCATATCCACTTCAGATCTATGTTAATCTTAGTTCCTCTTTCTCGAAAAAGCTCTGAAGTGTCTCCTTGATTGTCTAAATCTACTGTGCCCCTTAACTTTACCATCTTCCTATGAAGTCAAAGAAATAATGGATATTTTCACATAGACTTATGTGTTTCATTGCTGAAAACTCCACTCCTATCATTCCTGACCCCAGAGAACTTTTAAACAAACAAGTAGATCTGTGTGTTGTTCTTTGTTTCTTTCATCCAGAAAGTTATTTATGATTTGAAAGACTTCTCTTTCTCTATTTTCCCCCAAGATTATTTAGAAAATTCTATCTTGGGAAAAACTTGGATTAATATTAGTAATCGCTTCATTTGTTTCTTTCTCTTTTTTCTTTTTTAGCTGCACTGACTATGCAACACACATTCTTTATTCACATTATATACAGTTATTTTTACATTATGACTTTTTAATAATTTTCTTATAGCAGTAAGAATATAATTTTAATATAGCTATTCTAGAATAGCAATAACTCAAAAGTTTGGATATCTTTTAGGATATGGAAATAGCTTGCTTGTGTGAATAAAAGAAGTACTCAAGAGAGTCATACGTTTTAATGATGTAACAGGAAGGGAATGTTTTCTGGAGCAAATACCAAACAATAGGAATTTAACAATGTGGTCTACAAGTTTAGTTTATCTATAAAAAAGAAGACTACAAACATTGATCAAAAATAAATGCAGCAATGGAAGGTATTTTCAGTTGTGAATTAAGTGATGTTTACATTTAATATGTGTGGTAGTTTAAAGAGGTGTGGCCCCTCTAGATTCATGTGGCTGAGTCTTTGTTCATAGGGAATGGGACTATTAGTAGATGTATCTTTATTGGAGAAGGAGTTGTATTGTTAGATGAAGTATGTCACTGTGGAGGCAGACTGTGAAGGTTCAAAATATGCTCAATGTGAATCACACCTAGTCTCCTCCTGGCTGCCTTCAGAATAAGATATAGAATGCTCAGCTCCTTCAGCACCATGTCTGCCTGCACATGCCATGGTTTCTGCCATGATGGTAATATACTAAACCTCTGAAACTGTAAGCCAATTAAATGTTTATAAAAACTACCTTTTTCATTGTGTCTCTCCACAGCAATAAAACCCCAACCAAGACAGAAGTTGGTACAGGGACTGGGTATTGTTGTGATAGGCCTGAACATGCGTTTGTCTGGGAGAATGTGGATTTGGAGAGTTTGGGTTAGTTTGGGTGGAATACTCTGTGGATTAATGGTCTACAATAGCAGAAACATTGAAGACTATGTTTCTAAGAATGATTTGAATTGTAGCGTTCTGACTCAAGAGGTTTCAGAGGAGAATTTTAGTAGGTTTCCTAGAGATAGTTCTTGTGATATTTTGGTAAAAATGGTAGCTGACTTTTGCCCTTGTCCAAAGTGTCTCCCTGAGGCTAACGTAAAGAGATTCAGAAGAATTACATTGAGGCAGGTCATCACCCATCCATTCAAAATTGACCCACAACTGTATCAAACCCCAACACTATTGCTGATGCCAACAAGTGCTTGCAGACAGGAACCTGGCATGATTGTCCTGGAGAGGCTCTTTCAGCCTCTCCAGATGCAGATTCTTACAGTCAACCATTAGACTGAGCCCAGGGGACACCTATGGAAGAATTATGAGAAGGACTGAAGAAGCTGAAGGGGATTGTAACCCCATAGGAAGAACCATAGTATCAACTAACAGGGCCCCTCAGACTTCCCAGGAACTAAACCTCAACCATAGAGCATACATGGATTGGTTTGAGGTCCCTGTTGCTCATTAGCAGAGGACTGATTAGTTGTCCTCAGTTGAAGGGGATGAGCATGGTCCTGTGGAGGCATGATGCCCTAGAGAAGGAGGATGCTAGAGGGATAAGGTGGGAGAAGGTATGTGGGTGAGGGAACACCCTCTTAGAGGTGAAGGAGAGGAGTGATGGGGTAGGGGAACTCATGAAAGGAAACTACGAAGGGGGAAAATATGTGAAATGTAAATACATAAAGTAATTAATAAAAATAAAAATAAAATAAATAAAAATGTGCTGTTCAAGAATTAAAGTGGGACCAGAAAATAGAATGCAGGTAAATCCTGTGTTCAAGGAGATAATTAGATTAAAAATACTGAATGGAATTTATTAAGTGGTAATCTCAGGGCAAGATTCTACCCAGCTAAGCTTCTATCATGTAGAATGAATGCTCCCCAAGAGACATTGCCACTATTCTAAAGTTACAATGTTCTTAACGTTATATGAAGAAGAGTTATATCATGTTAGGTGGTATTATGTCCTTGTTATCATGTATGCATTTACAATAATAAGTTGAATAACTATATCATGTTAGACTTTATCATACTCTTGTTATAGTTTTCATTTGAACATAAGGAGATACAATTATATGTCCAGTTGACAAGGTATGGATTTTGTTGGCTGCTCTTGGTTGTCAACTAGATGATATGTGGAGTGAACCACAATCCAGAAATAGCATGCATAAATGTGATCCAAATCATGAGGAATGAAGACACAGTCTTTTGATCCAGACTGTGAAGCTAGATTACATAGTCTTCTGATCCAGAACTTGCGGTGTACTGCCACATGCTTAAGATCCAGATCAACACATGCCCTTAGTCTAGATAATGAGGCATAGTGGCATGCTTATAAAGATCTATATTGAAAAAAAAAATTAAAGAAAAGCTTAGGTCCAGACATGGTGGTATCTACATTAATCCTAACATTCAAGAGACAGACACATTTAGATCACTGAGTTCAATGCCAGACTGATCTACAGAGCAAGTTCCATGACTGCTAAACTTAGCCAGTAAAGGAAGCCATTAAAAAGAAAAAGCTGGTAAAGATGTAATTGAACAGGTCAGTCATGTTCTAGCCTCAGCAAGTAGCCAAAATTGGCAGGTTTAGCCATACAGCTCTGGCTTGAGAATCAAGATGAGTTTACCCTCTGTGACTAAGTGAAGCCTCTGAAGCCATGAATGTGTCAGGGGTGTACATGCATGTAAGCCAAGAAAAGTTGTTTTATGAGTTGCTCAAGGTTCTACCTTATGCTGGCAGCTGCACTTGGTAAGGTATAAGAGTCACCCAGGTGGCACTGGTTTGAAGGCATGAGTCATGAAGACCAGGTGAGAAATGACATTGTGAGAGTCTAGCAGATATCACTAATGAAGGTGCAGTCTCCATGACAGTTGACGGCCCAGGACTGAAGGAGTTATGCACAGAAGATGAGGCATGGGACCATGAAGATAGTTTATGAGAGACTATAGGTGAAAATACATCCCAGTTGCAGCAGAAGACCCCATCATTTTGAAGACTTTGATAGCATGGGATGACACCAAGAACAGCAGCAACAAAAACTGTGAAGGTAAAGCCTGGATTGCCTTGGGAATCCCAAGAGGTTAGAGATGCCAGACCATAGGATACCTACCTAGGAAAACTGCTAATGGAGAGGTACAAGCTCAAGAGAAAGAAGTGTGTTGCAGTCAAGAAAGATGAAAGGAGGTGGAGATCTGAAAAGTGCTTTAATGTCAGACATGAAGATACAGATTTTGGAGTTTGTCTATCTGGTTTTTGGTCTTGCTTTGGTTCAGGATTTCCTCACTGTCTCTCTTCCCTATATTTTAGAACAGTAACGTATATCCTGTATCATGATATATTGGAAGTACGTAATTTGCCTTTTGATTTTGATTTTATTAGGGATTACATTTAAAGAGATTGTATGAATCTCAGCAGAGACTTTGATCTTTGGGCATTTAAACATTGTTGAGACTGTGATAGAGTATGGGTACTTTTGACATTGGACTAAATGCATTTTGTATTATATTATGGCTATAAGTTTATGGGGGTCAGTTAGTTTGAATAGACATGGCCCCCATAGAATCATGTGTTTGAATGCTTGGCTTTGGAGAGTGGCACTATTATATGTAGCCTTATTGGAGGAGAGTTGGCTTTGTTAGATGAAGTGTATGCAGGATTTGAGGTCTTAAATGTTCTAGCTATTATACACAGTGTAAAACATATCCTGCCTCCTCTGGCTCCTCGGACTCAAGATGTAGAACTCTTGGCTCCTTCAGCACCTTGTCTGTCTGCATGCTGTCATGTGTCTTGGCATGATAATAATGGACAAAATCTCTGAAACTGTAAGCCATCCCCAATTAAATGCTTGCCTTTATAAGAGTTGCCTTGGTCATGGTGTTTCTTTATAGCAGTAAAACCCTAATTAAGGCAATATGATAAATGGAATTTACCAATTTTTGGTATAAAAGAAATTTTGTTAAATAATCAAGCAGAAGAGTTGTAATATAAACTCCCATGTTCAGTGCAGTGTGCAATCTACTTAAGAAATGTCTTAGGGCTCAGAAGAAACAAACATTCATGAATTTCAGAAGGGGCAATTCATCTGGATTCTTAATTATCACAAATAATGGATGTAGAGTTTAAGGTTTAATGAGGATTTTGATGTAACAATGTCTAATAAGTAGCCAGAAATTATTTGGAAAGTTCAGGAAGGATGCATATTTGTTTCTTTTCTCATTGACATGATAGAATACCTGGAAAATAATTTAAAAGAGGAAATGTTTACTTATGCACAAAGTTTTGGGAGGATTTCATTTCGTGTGGCTGAGGAAGGTGTAGTGTCAGAAGGAGCTTATGGCATTAGAAGCATGAGCTCTTCCTCTTAACACTGTGGCCAGTCAAGAGGCAGAAAGCCATACCAGAAACCTTCAAAGGCCCACAGCTATAAAATACTTAATGACCACAATCTGAGGTCACAGCTCCACATCCCAAGGGTATTATAACCTCCTACTGATTGCTGGTAGCAGAATATCAGGTATTTAAACTCATGAGCCTATGCAGGGGGCATTTCAGACTCAAAGCATAACTTTCTCTTTCTGGCCCTGTACCCTAGCCCTCAACAGCCAATGGCTATCTCAAAATTGAAAACACAGTTAGTCCAGCTGCATGGTTTCTTGTCTTGAACTTGTCATTCCTATCATTTTTAAAAAGGACAGTTTCTTCTGAGATTCAAGGTAGCCTCTTCTCTGTGGGTTTCTATAAAACCAGAAAACATGTTATATCCTGTTGCAGGATTTTCCCTGTCCAATCGCATTAGGGCAGTGGTAGGCCCGTGATTGGACAGGGAAAAGGGAAGGCAGGACTAAGATTGGCAGGGAGAGAGCATCTGAAAGGATGAGGGGAAAAACCATGGCTAAGGACATGAGCCTGCGTGGAGTTTTCAGCCACAAGTCGCTATGATCTCACAAGGTTAGAAATACTGGGATAAAGCTTTTATCATTATGTATTGGCTCTGGCATTATTGTGTTGGCATCTTGCAAATTGTGATATTATTGATACATAAATCTGATTGGTCAATAAAACATTAAGAGTCTTGAGGTACTGGGTATTGTGTTATCAAACCATGAGGATGATGGCTCTGTTTGGTTACTGCAGTGTGGGACTGCCAGTTAAAGGGGATTATAGCAGAGAGGGAACTCATGACTCACAGGACAATCGAGCCAGATGCTGCGGGGGCTAGCCTTGGAGAGTTGACGGGCCTAGTAGGAGCGCCGATGCATAGTGAGCACCGCAGAGAATTAGCAGGTTCATTTTCCCACAACAATATACCTCACGTGAGAAAATGTTTACCATTTGCCAAAGGAGAATTAGTGTGACAAAGAGAAATCAGTGATCCACCACAAGATTAAAACTCGTCAGTGCAAACATCAAAACACGCAGCTCCAAATGTGTTTCTTGGATATGTGATGGCATTATATGAGTTCACCCTAGATGGGCATATCATCTCTATGGCTATCACTCATAGTAAAGGTGGTCTTTTCCTTGGGACAGCTCCAATTGTGACTGTAGTTGTGGTTGGTACATAATCCACTGTGATAGTATCTGTGATTTCCCAGGATCTCCACTGGAAAGTTTTACCATAATACCTTTATGCACAGCTCAACAACAAACTTCATGCCAAGGACTGACTCTATTGTACATTGTCTGTGTAATATAATATATTACCATATATACAATTATATGTGTGTATGTATGTTTTATGTGTTATGTATTTAGATATGTTTTTCTAGAACTTTAGTTCAAATGACTACACCTTCCTAAGAGTCGCATGTATGAAAAAGCATCATCACTATATGAACAAAGCCTATTCTATGGGCAACTTATTATGTAGTCTGGCTTGCTTAGGTCATTGGTGGAATGTCATTGTGAGACCTATGTGGCTGATGAAAGGAAAACACTTCAATGCCTAGTTATCATCAATCACAGTAACATGGAATTAGCTCTCTTTCTTCATGTCAAAATCTTTAAGATGGGTTTTCACTTTTATCCTGAAGCCTTCTAATAAGAGGAGTTGTCCTCAAAGCATGTTTTCTATTTTCAGTACAAAGAGCCAGTTTTATTTGGTGGAACGAAGCTCTTGGGTAATTTCAGTGTACTTTATATGTGCTTTACTGTCTTTCAGCTTTCACACCTATTGCAGTTCTCAAACAGCCATTAACACAACTTACATTTCTATTTTCTCTGTCATCACTCTATGAAGGTAGCTGTCAATAATTATTCTAAAACCTAAATGTTATGCTTTCTTAAAATCACCTCTATCAAATAAAATAGTCAATTACTTTTAAATCCAGTCTCACCCATATTTCAGACATGAGTAAAAGTCACTAGATTCTTCTCTAAATATAACACAAATAGCTACTAACTCAACCACTGATAGAGGTTTCATTCCCATCTTAAACCTTCAGGCTTCACTGTCTTTATCTCTATCTGCCTTCTGGTTTCCTGAGATTCCATTGTAATGCCCTGATAAGATATACTTAAAACATTGTCAGCCTTGTAAAACCCACATTTCCAAATTTATAACAACTAGATGGGATACCTTTCATAAAGATGGTGGTTTCTGGGCATTTTTTTAGATGCCTGTGGTACTTTGTCTAGGGCTGAAATCTCATGAAATTTTCCTTCTTCTAGTGGTCCGCCTTGAAATTATATACACTGTATAAAATATTTTATATATATATATATATATATATACATATATTTAAAAATATATATATTTTTTAAAAAATAGAGGACAGAGGCATGCAATTGAGAAAGGAAAAGGAAAGCATGTACAAGGAAAAGAAAAGGGAAATGGTTTTAATTGTATTTTAATTTCAATAAAAAATTACACGTAAAACTTCCATAATTTTGAATCCCTTCTCTTGAAAATAAGTCCTGAATGCTTAAGAATTGTTTTGTTTTGTTTTATAGAAGTGGTCATAATTTTTGCTACAAATTTTCTATATGATTATTCTCACTGGATCATAATACCTTAACAAAGCATCTAAAAGGAGAAGAAAGTCTATTTTTTTGTTTTTCTTGTTATTATTAGATATTTTCTTTATTTACATGTCATATGATTTCTCCTTTCCCAATTTCCCCACCAAAAAAAAAAAAAAAAAAAAAAAACAAAAAAAAAACAAAAAAAACAAAAAACAACAAGGACAAACTCCTGTTCCCTCCCCGCTCCCCCTGCTCACCACATCTCCAGAGAGGCTCTGACAGTGCCTGACTAATACAGAAGTAGAGGCTTATAGGCATCCATTGAACTGAGTACAGGGTCCCCAGTGAAGTAGTTAGAGAAAGAAAATCTATTTTTGATCAAGACTTAAGAGGGATTCAGTTTGTTATGATGAAGGAAACATAGAAACATGGCTTGCTTTTTGTACCATGAATAGCTTACAGCCTATTTTTACAAGATGGAGAAGTCATGAACTGGACCAGAGAAGGACATGGCCATTATCTTCAAAGGCATACACTGAGGGAACTACTACCTGTGCTCTAAATCACAAGTACACGACCTTCCCAAACTACATTGTCATCTGGGAAATGGGTAATCTAAATATGAATCTGTGGGGACACTTCAGATTCAAATCTGGTTTAAATTAAATTAACATCCTGTGTATGGCTTTTCTCATGATGCGCCTTGGAAAATAAATTGTAATGTCCACAGCCTACTAGGTGATAGAAGTAGGGTTTAGGTTAAAGATGTATTTAAGAGGACACCTGGAGGTACTATGTGAGATAAACGGCTCCCTGGAATGTACTGAGAGGGGAATTATCTGAAGACTCATTAAAGCAGTTCCCACCTCAAAGCTGCTATTGCTCAGTGCCAATGATCTGATCTAGTAGCATATCTGCCCTTGGATATAACGTTGTCCTCTCCTGGCTAGACTGAGTGAATTTTTTCATGCCACGATGTTCCCTTTCTCAGTGTATCACACAGAAGAAAGAAGAGAGACATGTAGTAGTCCAAAGGTCCTGGAAAGCATTGTTCTAATTTGCTTTCTGTAACTGTGAAAAAGACTTAGACCAAAAGCAACTTACAGAAAGACAAGTCTCATCCCATCTTACAGGATGAAGTCTATCCTTGGGGGAAGACAGGGAATCTCAATCAGGGACTCTAAGTAGCATATACCACTTGTCAAATAGGGTTTAGGCCACCTCTCTGTCCTGTAGTTCTATAGTCTCCAATATAATACATTGTCCATTGAAACTGAGGTTGTAACTCCACCATTGACAGTCCCTAGCTTCTCCATGGAGAATCTTAACCTGCCACATGATATTAAGCATCAGACTCTCTCTATGACACCTTCTACCCTGTAGTTTCCATGCTTTCAAAAAACCCAATACCATGTGAGTGACTCTTTTACATTGCCAGATTTGGCTACCAGCTGTAGAAACAGTCTTGTCTCCCTTGAACCACTGCTTAAGTGAGCAGGTTCTGGGGAAATGAGTGAAACATTGAAGATTTAACCTCACTGTTAAAATCTTATTAATCACATCTGGTTCTTCAGCCTTAAGTCACCACCATCCCTGTATCACAGTAAAGCACAGTTTTCATTTCAATTGTTAGTCAGACCTGATTCCTTGACTCCACTGAATCTGTACATGCCGACTTGCCATGGGCTAGGTTCATTGTGAGGACCTCTTTTTCCACGGGATGAGAGTTCTGGTAAGGTGGGCAAAAAATTCAGCGAGTGACAAACAGAGTCCACACAAGGAAATGCTGAGTCTGAGTGTATTTCTTGAAAATGGCATCAGGCTTTTACAGTCATTATAAAAGAGAAATGAAAAATCTGGCAGCTCAGCAGTTGAGGTGCATCTGAGGCCACATGAAACACACTGGGTCTAAAGCAGACATCTCTTCTGGACAGACACTGTACTTCACAGACCTAAGTGATCTGGGCCTGGGGGGCTGTGGACTGCATGAGGCTCGAAGCTTGAATATGAATGAATAAGTCTAAGTCTAAGTCCTAGTTCTCTTGCACAAAGTGAAAGCCAGGCTTATATAATATACAGAAAACAGGGCTAATGACAAAAGTCATGTAGGCAGGTGAAAGTCAGTAAGATCAGAGAACAAGACAGAAGTCACATAGGCAAGTGACAGTCACATCAAGGTCGATAAGATCAAGCATCCAGGTGTGAAGTGTAAGAGCAGTGGTGCCCTCCCCACTGGGGCTATTTTGGCCTGAGAATGCTCTTTAGCTTCTTTGTGAGAAATTCCAAGCTAAAGATAGCTTGGTAATAAATTAGGATATATTGGAACACTGTGCTGGCCAGGGAACAATGCCCATTCTTAAATTTTAGCCATTTATGAATTATTTCTTAGGGAACCTCTATGCCTGAATAAGAAAGCATGTTGAAGATTCGAAAGACTAGTCTGGAACACATCTGAGTTAGGAGATGCCAACGACTGACTGAGTATCCAGGAGGCACAAACTCCCTTTGAAGTCATAACGCCTCTTGTCCATGATCAGGCTTTGAACCCTGATACTGCAGACTTTACTGGAGTAGACGAGTGGGTGAGGCACAGACTCTTAAAGTTTACTTTCTTTCAAGAAAGATATTACATTTTATTTTTAATTAGTTGTAAATAAAGATGTCTGTGTGTAGTTTTGTGCATGGCAGTCTAGTGCCCTCTGAGGTCAAAAGTGGGTGTCAGATCCCACAGAACTGCAGTTACAGGTGGGGTGTGAAGCACATGATGTGGATGTTGGTATCTGAACTCATTATACTGTAAGATCAGTGTTTGACCTTCTTTAGGGGTTACAAACTCAAAGAACATACTTCTTCTTTTTCTTCTTTTTCTTCTTCTTCTTCTTCTTCTTCTTCTTCTTCTTCTTCTTCTTCTTCTTCTTCTTCTTATTATTATTATTATTATTATTACTATTTTACTTTTTTCCAAAGGGTAAAGGACATTTCTCATCCATGCCTGCTCTTCATGACTCTCTTCATCAATCTGTCTGATGCCCCATGCTATCTTTCTGCCATATAGCTACTTGCTGATCTCAGTCGCTAGGCATGGTGGCTATCTTAGAACATAACTCAGAAAGCATGTTTTTATTTCTTCCTCTTCTTCATCTTCCTCCTGTCAGGGTCAGAATTTTCAGCTTGTCAGTTTTCTGTCACACTCTAATAAAATTTCTTTTAAGTTTCCATCCAAATCCATTTTAAAATTATTTTATTATGAGAATTCTGATTTCCCCAGTAAGAGTTTTTAAAACTATATCATTATAAGCTTATACATCTTTTCCCTCTTAATATTCTTTAGAGGATAATTGTATACATATTAATTTAAACAAGATTATGAGTGTATCATAAAATTAAAATAAAGGGCAATATTTTATAGTTGGGTAAGTATGCTCATGAACATGGATAGACCAAATACAATGGTATATGACTGACTCCTAAGTTAAACTAATTTAACAGAAGCCAGATTTATGAGCCATACATAATTATAAGAACATATGCCTCTTGGGAGTTTTCAGATTTCCTGCGGAGGGCAATGAATTTTTCAATATCTCTCTAATGAAAGTTTAAGGACATATTATTTCTACCTAGAAGAGAATCAATCTAGTTGATATCTGATATACAATTGGAACAGTCAAGTGATCCATCAGCGAGTCACAATGTTTTTAAAACACACAACCCTGAAGACAAAACACAGCTTTAATTAGAATAGTGCCTTTACAACATCAGCTAAACCATCTATCAACTGAAATTTTCTAAGATTCCAGTGACAAGTGAACACACCTGCTTGCTGGTCTCCATGTCACTCTTTATCAAGAACATGAAGTCCATCCTCAGTACTAGAGAAAGGCCTTATCTTGAACATTTTAGTCAGATGTCAATGAACATACATTGAAAATTATACCTCTTGGCAATAATATGGAAACATTGGATTTTTTTATAAATGATAGCATTTTTCTTGGATGAGAAAATTTACCTTCTGTCAGAGCTTGTCTTCCAAATACAAAGAATATTACTCAAGGAACAATGAGTACTAATATTAGAGAAGTTTATTATAGATTCATAAGTGAGATCTTCAGAGGCAGGGAGAGAAAGGCATGCTCCTGGACAGTGAGAGATGGAGTACTACTGACATGCCAGTGTGTTTATTTTAATGAGAGGACTTAGGGAAGATCCTGGATTGAAGTGTGTGCATGATTGAGATGTTAGCAGTCCATTACACGCCCAAGATGTACCACAAAGCTTCAGTCAAATGCCATATATATCCCTGAGGCCAAGATGCTGACTTAGGAAGTAAGAAAAGAATAACTAGTATCTGAAATACTCTCATAGAAGTCCTGACCTCCAGTGATGACATTCTTGGAACTAGGGTTTAGGGCCCTTGTGGTTTTGCTCCCATTTCAGTTTCCTCTTCTCAACAGTGAAATAGTTTTCTGGTGGTACAAGCTGAGTGTTCTCTTAATGCTATCTCATATTCTGAGATTTTATTTGTTTAGTATTATACAACAGAAAAAAAGAAATCTATGTCCAAGTATCATGGAAAAAAAAGGAGGACTCAAGTGGACAGTTTAAATATAAAAATAAATTACAAAAATGTAAATTTTTAGCAGAAGACTTAGTAAAACTGAAAAGACAAATAAAACACCTGTAGGAAAATGTGAAGCATATACATATATATATATATATATATATATATATACACACACATACATATATATGCATTATATATGTATATATATGTATGTGTGTATATATACACACACACACACACACACACACACACACACACACACATATATATATATATATATATATATATACACATACACACACACATATGTTCTGGTTTTCTACACATGGACAAGGAGGATAACTTTCATATTTAGAAATAGTAATTCAATATAAAAACGTATGTGTACAACTTTGATTTTTCACTAATCATTTACTTGCATTTTATCTTTTTGTGAATCACCACACTTTTACCTTTTTCATAAATATTATATTTTTAACAGAATATTACCTCAGAAGATAAAGGGAAAGATATTTAATCCATGGAATTTGGTCATATAATCAAATTTGATAAGTTTGGAAACCATAACATTGTTTAGACTCTTAGGATGAAGGTTGAGATAAAGAATGACACTGTAGTCTATATATCAGATAAAATGTATAAGGTCCTCCTTAAATGAATACTTAATCATGATGTATGAAAGAATAGAAGGTTAGCACTCCCCTTGACAAGGATGTAAGAGGCCCTTGGGCCTAACAACACTCATACGGTTAAGACATTGCCACCTACTTTGTGGCATCTAACTATTTTATTTAATCTAAACATAAGGATTTACATTCTTAATTTAACTATCATATCATAATAGTGCCACTAATGTATGAGTCATATATCCTTTGTGGATCACTATATCTCCATACTTTATCATACTGCCTGATTTTACATATATTCTTAATAATGTTTTATGGCAAACTTGATATGATTCCCTATTCTTCCCCTTTAGATGTATGTTAGTTAGGCAAGAGAAATTGTAATATATATTAAAGAATTGATATGTGATGGCAAAACATAAAAGGTAATATTGTTGCACAACAATTGAAGAAAACTAGAGGATAATCCTCAGAATGAAGGAATAGTGGGAAAATGATAGATGATGATGGTGATGAAGAAGATGGGTAGATAGATATATGATTGATAGATATGTGATAGATGATAAAGAGAAGGATAGATAATGGATAGACTGATAGATAAAAATGTGATGATAGAGATAGATAGATAGATAGATAGGATACATATGGATAGATAGATGGAAAGATAGATAGATAATACATACATACATACATACATACATACATACATACATATATGGATGGATATATAGATAGACAGACAGACAAACATAATTATACCAGTCAATGTGCTAGGCTAAAGTACTAATCTAATTTTGATATTACCAGATATGTATTTTGTTTTCAGACATGATTAATATTAACAATCAGTTCAATAAAGCTCTGTATTATACACAGGGTGTGTGTGCCACATCTGACAAAGTAAAGCACCTTAATTGCAACAGCAATTAGGTTTATTAAGGAAGAATACCTTCTGCTTTAAGACTGCAACATCAAATCTCTGGCCTGCTGTCATGTCTTAAATGTTTCTCTCACTGAGTTACAGCATACATTTTCACCTCATTTTCACTTCTATAGCTTGGACTACCAAGGTATTCTTCTTGGACATGCCAGCCTCTTCCTAACAATTCTTTTCCAGTCTCAGCAGGTCTTACTGGGAAATGTAAAAATAATTCTTTAAAATATTTCACAAAATGAAAAGAAAGAAAGTAAAAACAGAAAGAAGAGAGTAAGAGAGAGGAATAAGAAAAAGAAAGACAAAGAACAATTATATCTACTGGGGCTGTATCATGAAGTTTTAAAAAGTCACATAGGAAGTGATCACTAGTGGTCCGAAGAAGGCAATGCACTCTTTGCTTTGTTCTTTTTTGTTTGTTTGTTTTGTTTTGTTTTTGTTTTTGTTTTTGTTTTTGAGACAGGGTTTCTCTGTGTAGCCCTGGCTGTCCTGGAACTCACTCTGTAGACCAGGCTGGCCTCAAACTCAGAGATCCGCCTGCCTCTGCCTCCCAGGTGCTGGGATTAAAGGCATGCGCCACCCCCGCCCGGCCTGTTATTCTTTTCTTAATTTTTCTTTTAAAGCTTTATATTTTCATAGGTTTTATTATTGGAAAAAATTGTAAGAATGAGGGGAGAGGAAAATAAAAATAAAGATACTTTATAGTTACCAAAATATATTAATTGAATCTTTAAACGAGGTATTAAATTATTTTACAATATGTTAAAATAAATTTGGAATCTTTCCCATAAATAAAGCCTATAGGATGACTTCACAGCTTAAATACACATTACTATTTCTATTTTTCTAATTTTGTCTCTTCTTATATTATTTGAAAATTCTTAGTTACCTTGGGCATCTTGTTTTTTTTTATTACATTGTTTTTATTTTTTCTTTTGAAAGATTTAATAGATATTCTCTTTATTTACATTTCAAATGTTATACCCTTTCCTGATTTCTCCTCTGAAAATCCCCTATCTCTTCCCCCCGCCCTGCTCTTTTCTTTTTGATCATCAAGTTTAGAAGGTAACACTTTTTGAAATGAGAAGGAAGAATAGGAACTAAATAAAAAAAGTTCAGGATGTCATTGGGGCAACTTAAATACCCATTTTATTTCTATTTATTTTTCTCATTTTGTTTCTTCTTATTTTATTTGAAAATTCTTTGTTAGCTTTGGGCATCTTGGTTTTTTTTTTAATTACATTGTTTTTCTTTTTTCTTTTGAAAATTTTATTAGATATTCTCTTTATTTACATTTCAAATGTTATCTCCTTTCCTGGTTTCCCCTCTGAAAACCCTTAACCCATCCCCCTCCCCCTGCTTTTTTCTTTTTGATCAACAAGTTTAGAAGGTAACACTTCTTGAAATGAGAAGGAAGAATAGAACCTGAATGAAAAGTTCAGGATGTTCATGGTGGGTAGCACAGCTGTAAGTAGATCCCTATTTAAGGAGATACATCCTAGTGTGGTAGTTTGAATAAAAATGACCTCCACAGGCTCATCAGTTTGAATGCTTAGGACCTACTTCTAGCTACTTGACAGGGGTTAGGCGTTATGGCCCTGTGGGAGGAAGTGTGTCACTGAGAGTCAGCTTCAGTGTTTCAAAACTAGGCACAAGCCAGGCCTAGTGTTCTCTCTGTTCCTGCTGCCTCCAATCCTAAGGAACAACTAACTCTCAGCTACCACTCCAGCACCATGCCTGTCCAACAGACTGATCCTGAACTAAACCTCTGTACTGTACGCAAGACCTAGTTAAATGCTTTGCTTTATAAGAGATGGCACTGTCATGCTGTCTCCTTGTCTAGGACCTTGTCTAAGATACCTACTTACTTTCTACAGAATTGCTCAAGGATTTCCTGATTAAGATTTGAGCGCTCAGCCAAGTAAACGGGGATTCCTTGGTTGGAATCTATTTTATAAACATTTAGAGAAAATCTTACCAATAAATGCATAGAGAGTAGTTAGATGACAAATGGTCATTTTATTTTTTAAGTTATCATTTTATAGCTAACAATCCTCAATATTATTTGTTTTAATTTAGAAACAGAGTTTATTTTCAGGTAAGGATCAAAAGCGTTTCTTCTTTTGTATTGAATCTATGTTGGCATTTGGGTTCATGAATGAAAAAGAAAGACTATGAGAATTTATGCTTATAGTAATAATCTAAAATAGAAAACATGATGAGATAATTATATTTGTTTAAGGAATGAAAGATATACAGAAACTTATTTGGTGAAGTGAAGAAAAGTCAACCATTTCAATTGTAAACAACTTTAGAAAGACTGGGACTTACCAGGGAGACTGCTTAAAGAAATAGTTTATTATTTAATGATTTACAAATGCATATTATATTTAATCATCCAAATATAATCTTCACTGTAAAACCAATGTTATAATGACAATGATATTGATGAGTAAATATTTGAAATAAAAGTCTGCTTAAGATGTCTATGTTGAATATTTCTTCTGATAAAAATGATACATTACTAGAATATTATGAGAATCTTTTTTATATAGGAGCAAGGCTACAGCTTAAAACTGGCAGTCCTAGACAAGGTTGATCTACTATTGAGGATGACCTATGCTATGATACATAGAAACTATCTCTTAGTTTTTCCATATTTGTCTCAATTTAGAGACAATAAATGTGCATAATTATAACATTTTCAAATATCTGGGTTTGTTAACATCCTAATATAAGCTAACCAGTGTGTGCGTGTGTGTATGTGTGTGGGGGTGTGTGTTTATTTTCAGTTTATAATGATCATAAGACTATAGGACTTTGGGTTTATGAAACAGAAACCACTCTGAAAAACTTTGAGCCTGTTATGCCTGATATATATCATCTTGGACTTATTCCCCCAGAAAAATGCTTTAAGAACAGAACAATTAAACTATTTTTGATAAATAAGAAGCTTGTTTCAGCCAGGCAGTGGCGGCACACGCCTTTAATCCCAGCACTTGGGAGGCAGAAGCAGGTGGAATTTTGAGTTTGAGGCCAGTCTGGTCTACAAAGTGAGCTCCAGGACAGCCAGGGCTATACAGAGAAACACTGCCTCAAAAAAGAAAGAAAGAAAGAAAGAAAGAAAGAAAGAAAGAAAGAAAGAAAGAAAGAAAAACAATAAAAAAATAAAAAATAAAAGAAAAAGAAGCTTGTTTCATTTTAGAGAATATGTTATGTCCTATGCTTTATTTCAATTTGACAATTCAGAGACAAAGGCATCACATGCGATAAAATTTTATCACAAATGTCACAGTTCAGCATTTCATGAAATTAAACCAATCATTTAAATGGAGAAAAGTAGACTTGTGAACAAATAGCTTTCCCCCTACAAATCTTATGAGGATTCGTTCATGCTGACTACCTCTAATGTTCAATACAATCACCAATTAGTGTCAAAGTTACTGGTGCTATCACACCCCCACTACATTAACCTCATGTACTGGTTCAAGGAAAATGCAATTATTCTTCTTCTAAACTAATCACTAATTTCAAAGTTATTAGCTAATTTAATCTTCAAATTGACATAACCTATCGTGCCACATATAAAGTTTATTGCTGAAAGAAAAAGGGAGAGTATCAGGCTATATATGGTCAACCAAAGCAAGTGGAAAATAGGATTTCCTTGAATTCAGCAAAAGCAAAAGAGCCATGCTTTAACCTTGTCCAGGTCAGAAGTATAGGGAGAAAGAAAGACATTATTCATGGCTACTAAAGACCAGGAGTAATTTTTATAATTCTCTGGCATATTAATGACCAACAATGAGTGAACCCCTTAAGTACCTCATTTATTGTCTTAAATATGAAAATGTTTTAGAGATTAGAGAGAAAATTGTTTGAATTAATTAACTGAACTGACACTCAAGGGATCAGGACAAGATTTCCAGACAAAACCTGGGAATTTACAATAATGACATTTCTTTCATGGTTTGAAAATATAGCACCAGGGGGATTTGAAGGCAGTCTTAACATTTAGCTGATGTCTTTTGAGGGCTTAAGAACCCTCTGAAACCATTTATTTTATTCATTGGAGACCTCCTCAATTACAGTATAAAAGGCATCACATTAAAATAGCCACGAGGCCCACAAATTCTATCATATAAGTAGGACTGATGACTGACACAGTGCAAATCCAGAATGCAAATGGAAGCTATTAAAGTAATAGCCTCGTTTGAAAGTATTCCTTTTGTAGGAATGGTAATGTGTACAAAGATAAAAACAGAACAGCACATTACATGGTTAGCTTAACCACATTTCCATTCCTCTTGTGGGTTATCAATTGCTGATGAGACTCTACTGTTTGTAAGAATCCATCCATATGGTGGCTCTTTTTGTTGTTGTGACAACAGATTTTTAGAAGGCATGTTGGCTTAACCTAGATCATGTTAGACATTCAAAAATGTAAGTGCGAAGGTTTGTTCAATATGTAGTTACTTATTTTTAATCTAGCTACAAATAATTTATTTCCAAACTGATATATTCAACTATATCACTATCAATAACTACTATATATCCAACAATAACCTATCACCTAAATATAACTATAATAATAATATATCTAATAATATATGCATATATATTATGAATGTACCTATTCCTTTATCTATCATACACAAACATCTATTCTTAATCTACTATTATACTGTTTGATTAGTGCATATCATACAAAATCACATTTCATACATGCCTTTTTATTAACAATTTAGATAGTTAAATGTACTAGATGTTAATGTAGAATTTGCTTATTAGACCCAAATATCAATCACCTTAAATGTCCTAGTGAAACTATCTTAATTTCTCTCCTCTTTATCTCTGTGCTACTTCAATTAGTCAGGTCCTGATTTATTATCTTTCAATAAGTATTTATTTACACTTCCTAATATTTATTCAATAGAATCAAGCAATAGACATTTTTTTGCTTCTATCAGTTTAGTTGTATAATGTAAACATTCTTTTTATTAATACATTATATAAGTGTTATATATTATATATATATATAGATATACTAGGTAGAAATGTAGAAATAAATTACCTTGTGTATCTATTGCATTAGCTGTTTCTTGGGTTTAGTTAGTGCAGTTTTTTCAGGGGGTGTCAAGTTTTCACTTTTCTATATCATTTGATATTAAAAACTTACTGCCTCCAACTTCTAAGGTTGTAAACTTAGAACATTGACAAGTTTCAGCTATAATTGTATAAAGGCCTGGCCTTTTTTTTAAAACTTATATTGCATGATTTCAATTTATCTGAATTTGTTAACATTTAAGAACATATTTTAAGTAAATAGAATTAAATCACATTCTTGTTTCCCTTTTGTACCCCCACTCCCCCCAGAGACCCTTTTCAATACCTACAATATCTTTTTTGTCATATACTTTAAAATTTATAAAACATTATATAACAATAAAAATGAGTATTATAAAAGTTGTTTGATATAAAACAACAATCAATTTAACAGTCTTATGTAGATGCTCATCTGCAACAATAGTGAAAATACATTTTTCTCAATATAAATTTTAAATAACTCCAAACATATTAACTGTATACTTCAAAATAATGCATCACTACTAGTGTTTTCTTAAATGAACTTAATATGTAAAGTCTTTTTGTTTGTTTTGTATTTACTAGCATTTAAAATCTTGGCTCTTACTGTGGTACAAGGCCAAATAAGAACAATTTTTAGACATTGGATATAATTGTAATAAGGTTGTACTACAATGACCCTCACATCACCAAAGGATTTTACCTCCATCGAAGCTAAGTAGAGAGTTGATAGTTCTGCTGCATCAAGAAATGAATTGTAGGCTCGATTTTTGGATACAGACTTCCTGCTATGGTCAAAGCTATTTGACTTGAGTGAGTAACTTTATTCTCAGCCCACAGAGAACAGGTTACATTCATTTAAGAAATGGTGTAGGTATTAAGATGGTCTATCAATAAAGTCATTCACCAAATGTTTCAATGAACAATGGTTCTGCTTGGAGGGTGGCACAGACAGTAGGTGAGGGTAAGAATTTGGTTCATTAGCTGTGATAATTTGGAAAAGCATTCATCTCAGAGAAAGAGTAACTTATAAAGTCCTCTTCTTCAAACTTGATACAAGAGTTACAAACTCAAGCAAAGCATTCAGTCTCACTCTTTGTTGTTCTCTTACAAGCCACCTCCGTAGTTAATCGCCTATTATTATTCTTTTGGGTATATAAATACTTTTGAAATATATAAGCTGTTCTGAAAACCATAGTATAGTGTAAAGACATGAAATAAACAATACTACTAATAGAAAGTCTGCGATAGCGATAGGAGAAGCAAGATTTCAAGACCCTTAGGCTGTACACAGCAAGATCTGTCACAAACAAGCTGAAAGTGTATATGGATTGTACAATATTGGACCTATTCCTCCAATTACCAGATTAGAGAGACCATTGGATGACAAT
>NW_022196910.1:51625675-51669101 GCF_008632895.1 Mastomys coucha
GCATCTATGATTCCTGATTTCTTTCCTAGGTTTTGTATCTCCAGGGTTGTCTCACTTTCTGATTTCTTTATTGCTTCTATTTCCATTTTTAGATTCTGGATGGTTTTGCTCATTTCCTTCAACTGTTTGATTTTATTTTCCTGTAGTTCTTTAAGGGATTTTGTGTTTCTTCTTTAAGAGCTTCTAGCTCTTTACCTGTGTTCTCCTATATTTCTTTGAGGGTGCTATTTATGTCTTTCTTAAGGTCCTGTATCATCATCATGATAAGTGATTTTAGATCTGAATCTTGTGTTTCCAGTGTGATGGTGTGTCCAGGACTTGCTATATTGGGAGAATTGGGTTCTGATGATGTCAGGTAACCTTGGTTTGTGTTGTTTATTTTCTTAAGCTTACCCCCTGCCATCTAGTTATCTCTAGTGCTACCTGCCCTTGCTAAATCTGACTGGAGTCAGTCCTTCCTGTGATCCTGTTTGTATCAGAACTCCTCAGAGTCAGGCTGTCTCTGTGATCCTGTGCTTCTGAGATTCTGTGACCCTGAGCTTGTTAGAGCACCTGGGAGTGCAGCAGCTACTTCTGGGAGTTGTGGGGACTGGCTGCGAAGCCTAGGCTCAAGGTCTGCTCAGGACACCAGCCCAGAGAGACTGGATGGAACCTGAGCCACCCTTGTGGTGCCTGCTCCAGCTGGTCCCAGTTACTCCTGGTGTTGGGACAGATGTTGGGTCCTCCTCACCTCTGATCCTGAGAGTGTCAGATTGCCTGGTAGTGGAGCTTCCTCTGGGTGTTGTGGGACTGGCTGCAGAGCTTGCACCCAGAGAGCCCAGAAGGAAGGCCTGGCCTTTCTCTGTTGAATTTCTTCCATAGCCCATTGTCTTGCTTCAGCCTATGAAGTATTGAGATGCATCCATGCCTAAAACTCCTTGGCTCTTAAACATTACATTAAGGAATTCTATCAAATAGCTGATGGACAATTTCAATGAAATGAATAATACCTATTGTTAAGTCTGAATAGAGATAATATCTCAAATTCAAGGAATCTTCCAAATATCGAATATGTATAGCTGAACATCAATTCAGACCATTAAAATGTCTTTAATAGTGTTCCATAATATTCCACACTTTTTATTTGAACTGTAAATATAATTTTGTTTTAATATGAAATGTTGGTCAACTATTGATCATGAGATTTATTTTTTGCTGTATGTGAAAAAACAGGACAACAAAAACAAATAATAGAAGACACAATGACTTGCTCACAACTCCCCAATAACATACATTAAAGAAATTGAGACATCTGAAATATCACAAAATTATTTCCAAGTATCAGTGACAAAAGTTTTTTATCTCTTATGAAATATCAAGTGTTTGTAGTTACAAGTATTCGTGTTTGGGTCTTCCATTTTACTCTATCTGTCTACACATTTGTGTGTGTGTGTGTGTGTGTGTGTGTGTGTGTGTGTGACACATTTCTTTATTACTACAGCTCTGTACTACAGCTCTTCAAGTCTGAAATAGCCAACGCTCCAGCACTATTTTTGCTCAGGATTACTTTTGGTATCTAGGATCTATCCTGGTACTATGGTGAAATTTAGGATGTCTTTTATTTTCTATTTCTGTGCTATAATGAATGGTGTAGTAATTTTGATTAAGATTGTATGGAACCTATAAGTTGCTTTTTGTGGATTGGTCATTTTTACAATGTTAATTTCATCAATCCATGAATACGGGTTGTCTTTCCAGTTTCCAGTGTCTTTTTTTTTTTTTTTTCAGTCTCTTTCTTTAATGATTTGAAGTTTTCATTGTAGAGTTCTTGCTCACAATGATTTCAGCTTTTTTATTGTCTTTGATGCTTTGGTGTGTTAGTGGTTGATGTATGGAAAGACTAGTTATTTTAGTAAATTATTTTGTATAGTATATCATATGCAAGGAAGAATAACTTCTACATTTATTATTAGTATCCTTCATTGCCCCAGCTAGTATATTGAAAGAAGTGGTGAGAGTAGGAAGCTTACTCTCATTCCTGATTTAATGGGAAGGACTTCAGTTTTTTTCTCTACCTAGGATATTGTTGGGTATGTGTTGCTTATGATGTTGAGGCACTTTTTCTCAAGTTGTGTACTTCATAAAGTTTGATCATGAAGACATTTTTAATTTTGTCAAATACTTTCTCTGCATCTATTGAGATGATCATGTGATAGTTATCCTTATGTCCATTTATAAGATTTATTAAACTTATTATCTTATAAATGTTGACTCTCCCCTGCATTCCTGAGACAAACCCTACTTGATTGTCATATATGATAATTTTGACATTTGCTTGCATTTAGTTTGCTGATATTTTAGGGAGGACTTTTGCATCTATGTTCATCAGGGAAATCTGTCTACAGTTTCGATTTTTACACTTTACCTCTTTTGGGTATTATAATAATAGTGGCTTGAAACAGAAAAAGATCTCAATAGAAAAATTAGAAAGAAATAAAAATCACCTTGAAAAGCGTTCATCATACTTAACAACTAGGGGAATACTAATTAAAACAATTTTGAAGTTTCATTTCAACCAAATCAGATTGACTTAGCTCCACAAAACAACTAATAACAAATGCTGGCAAGGTAGTAGAGAAAGAAGAGTCACAGTTTATAGTTGGTGCAAATGCAAGTTGGCATAGCTCCTCTGAAAAACAGTGTAGAGAATCCTTAGAAATATTAATCTACCATGAGGCCTGGAAACACCACACCTTGGTATATGCCTAAAAGTCTGAGAATAATACTTCACAGACAATCGTTCAGCAATGTTCATTGCCACCCTACTAACAATATCCAGGAAGTAGAAACAACTTAAATATTCATCAACAGATGAATGAATATTAAAAATGTGTAACCCTATTCAGTGCAAAGGAAAATGAAATTCTGAAATTTTCAGGGAAAATGGGTGGAGCTAGAAATGATTATAAGGAGGGAGTTCTCTCTATAAGAAGCAGTTCTCTCTATTCTTTGGTTCATAATCCAATATTCTCATATGAAAGAAGCCAACATGTGTTGATCTTAGAATCCAGGAAAGTATAAAAGAACTATAGGTAGGCATAGACCTAGAATAATACTATAATAATATTTTAAATATGAGTATAATACTATACAGGAAATATGAATTGGACATTATAACATAAGGAGGTACTACAATAGGGGATAAAGGAAGAAGATCATGAAGAAGTAGAAGAACAAAGAACAAAATATAAAGGTGGTTTGATAACACCTCAAGTAATTATATTATTCACATTTACTTTTATTTAATTTTATCATACACAATACATATAAGTATATATAAACATGCACACATATATGTGGCATACACGCACACACACACACACACACACACACACACACACACACATATATATATATATACATATTCCACTTGGGTTGACAATGTCTCCCATAAGAATAATAGACTAACAAAGTATGGGGCACATGTTATCACCATTTGAATGGTTGACTAAGGCTAGTGATGTCATGGTCTTCTTAGTCTCTGGTTCAGAAAACATTGCTTAAGAGGGTTTGGAAAATAGTAATAGCCAAAATATGAGAAATTCTGTTGTGAAACATTTTCATCTGGAAGTGGCTGAAAAAACAAGGCCTAAACCATGTCAATATCAATAGACATGTTATCATGGAAGATGGTGCATCTTGCAAGATCTCACAAAGACATACAGACAACTAATTAATGATGGCTGGGAAAAGAGCAATTTGCCTTTCCAAGCAATAAGCCTCATAATTGTTTGATATATGTAGCAGCCATGTACACCAATACATGTGCTTAACAATAATAATTAAAGAAAAATAGGATGATAATTTAGAGTGGGCAGAAGAGGAGTGTTAGAGACAAGGTAGCTGAGAGGGGGTAGTTGGAATAAAGGCAGAGGGAAATTTGAATTAAATACATTAAAACAACCTTTGAAATGAGCTATGGTGTATTTATTGTCTTTTATTTTTATAAATCAGCTTGAATATTACTATCTTTCTTAGACTTCATATTATCTTTCCAACTTTCTTAAAAGTCTGGAAGAACTCAATGGTAACCCATCTGGCCCTGGATTTTCATGTACAAAGACTTTTACTGACTGCTTCAGTCTAGACTGCTTTAACTTATGAATTTAAGTTAGTTTGTCATATATGTTTGACTTAGTTTTTCTGATGAGACAAAGTATAATTTTTCAAGGTATTTCTTGACATTAATCTGAATTTAACAAGTTTGTTTCAAAGGCCTTTTCTTGTCCATTTTTATTAATTTTAGTTTTTTTCTTTCTTCCCTTCTTGCTTCCTTCCCTTCTTTCTTCCTTCCTTCCTTCCTTCCTTCCTTCCTTCCTTCCTTCCTTTCCTTCCTTCCTTTCTTTCTTTCTTTCTTTCTTTCTTTCTTTCTTTCTTTCTTTCTTTCATTCTTTCTGTTTGGATAGGAGTTGATCAGTGTTATTAATATTTCCAAGGCACCAAATACATTTAACTCAATGAATGGTTTGCTTTTATTCTCTAGTTCATTGTCTTCACTACTTATTATCTGCTGCATTTGGTTTTATGTGATCTTTAGCCTATATCCTGCCTGATAAACTTCCTGTAAACCTCTGAAACCTCAGGTACCCTTTGTGCCAACATGCCTTAGTATTCCTGTCTTTTAGCCCCAGAGTTTCCAGGGACTAATCCACCAACCAAAGAGTACACATGAAGGGACCAATGGCTCTAGCCACATATGTAGCAGAGGATGGTCTTGTTGGACATCAATGGAAAGAGAGGCCCTTGGTCCTGTGAAGGCTTGATTCCCCAATGTAGGGGAATGCCAGGACAGGGAAGCAGAAGTGGGTGGGTTGGTGAGCAAGGGGAGGGGGTGCCATAGGGGATTTTCAGAGGAGAAACCAGGAAAGGGGATAACATTTGAAATGTAAATAAAGAAAATATATAATAATTAAAAAGAAAAAAAGTGGCCTACAGTGTTCAAAGGCTTTTGTACCACAAACTATTCTACATTCCAGCTCAAAACATTTCCATGGTAATATTTATATGGCTGTATCCTCATTTATTGACACCAGTTTCCATCTGTATTACTTTTCTAGTACTTGATTAAAATAACTTGACCAGAATTTAGGAGAAGTTTGAGTCTCCCAGGGCATGAGAGTAACAGTGTCAACAGCAACCTGGAGCTTGTCACATTGCGTGCTCAGCCAAAAAGCAGTAAGCGATAAACTCATTAATGCTAATGCTAAGTCATTCTCTCCATAGTGGGTATTCCAACATAACAGCCATTGAAATGTGTGTCACCCACAAGGGGTGGATCATTCCAACTCAACCAATGAAATAAATATAACCCCCCCATAAACATGGCTATAGCCTTTCTCTTAAATGATTCTAGATCCTGCTAAGTTGCCAGTTAACAATAACCCTTACACATTCTGACTTCAAAATAAACAAGGCTGGTGAAGAAAAACCATAATATATCACATGCCAAAAATAGGATGAAAAGAAAGAAATCTGAAACACGATAAGGGAGAATTGTTAACTCTCCTATACAGTAAACACATGAGAGTAATATCAAAGCTTTCATATTCAATCTGAATATGAAACCCATAACATCTGAAAACCCATGGGATGATTTACTACAAGCCTTGAAAGTAAAATGTTAGTCAAGAAGAAAGGGATAAATGTATGATTTTTAATGGTAAATTGTTCTCTCCATTATAGGCATTCCAGTATAATAGCCATCAAAATGTGTACCATACACAAGCAATACCCATAAACCTTTGTCTTAAAATTCAGTGAGAAATAGGAATATTTAAAGACAGAAAAAAAGAGACTATTCATGACAAACCAGCAAGCACTGCATAAAAACAAAAGAATATGTTATTATAAAGACAGCATTTATTAAAAAATAACATATAAAAATATTTTCAGGAGAATAGATTAACTAATGAGAATAGAAAAGAAACCCATGAAACTATTAACATTAAGAGGGTGAATTAAACACAACCCTACTAAGCAGAATAGCAATAGCAAAGCCCCTCTATAATTACTTCAAAGGAAAATGAATTTAATTCACCATTATAAGTCATAGGCTAATTGACATAGGACTGAATAGAAAATAATGTGCATTTGTCACTAAGAAATGTAATTAAGTGACAATCTGGAGTTGGGTCATGAAAATCAAATCGCTGAACAATAGAAGGGGAAAGAAACTAGTGAAGCAATTCTGATGTGTGATAAAATACACCTAGATCTATACTTTGTCAGAAAAGATAATAATATGACTGCATAGTAGGAAACAAGTTCTCAGAAGATACTAATTAACAGATCTAGAGATTTCAGATTTCATAGAATAAACACTAAAAATAAAGCCAGTGCAGAGACATGATAACTAGCAGAAAATTTCAATATAATTCATTTGTTAAATAGGTCATTAAGACTAAAAGTAAATGCACTCAAAATTTGGAGCTAAAAAATAACATATGTCAGGTAGAGTTCATATTTGTCTCCACGACTCTGGATGACATATTTTTAGAATGAAATAAACATTATTTAAACTAATGACTCCATGAATCAAAAAATAAAATAAATACACAAAGGTATTAAAATTCTTGTATTTTATCAGGTCATCATGGAACAAAAAACAAGAGAAAAATGAAAAGCAAGGGAAAACAAGCAAACTTTAAAAATTGTTGAAGATGGAACAATATCAAAGTTGAGTGAACAGGTTTTCATTCTAGAAATCAGGTGGAGAATTTACAAATTGAACTCAAATTTATAAGCTGATAAGAACATATGGGATCCAACTAATCCTGTGATAAGGGAGAAAGTTTCATAGCTATATATGTATACATTAAAAAACACAAAACAAGCTGGGCGGTGGTGGCGCACACCTTTAATCCCAGCATTTGGGAGGCAGAGACAGGCAGATTTCTGAGTTTGAGGCCAGCCTGGTCTACAGAGTGAGTTCCAGGACAGCCAGACAGCCAGGGCTATACAGAGAAACCCTGTCTTGAAAAAACCAACCAACTAACCAACCAAACAAACAAACAAAACAAAATAAAACAAAAACCAAGACATATCTCAAAGAGATAACTTATTGATGGAACTCAAAGTTAGAGAAAACACAAGAATAAACTAAAAAGAACATACCAACATTATTGACAGTGAAGCAGAAATTAATTAAATAAAGAATAAAAAATTAGAATCAAGCCAAGGCTTTGCTCTTGTAGAAGATAAGCAAGAATGGTTATCTCCTTATCAAAAATAAGACAAAGAAAGAAGACTCAAATAATGAATGTTAGGGAAAGGGGAGATGTTAAAGTATGTACCATTATCATTAAGGAATCTTTTTGAAAAGTTATATTTCTCTTAACTAGAAAATTTAGATGATTTATATAAACTCTTAAAAGTATATGGTGAATATACTTAAATTAGGAAGATACAAATTACAAGCAATTACCTTTTAAAAGTAATCAAAATTCTTTTCACAAATACAAATCTAAGATCAGAGAGAGCTACTGCTGAATTATACATAATTTTTAAAGACATGATAATACCAATAATTTTCATACTATCCCAAATAGATGAAGATTGTAACTCTGCCAAACAAGATCTACTAAGCCAATATTATACTGATTCCAAAACCAGATAAAGACACATGCCAAAATATCTGTAGACTAATTTCCTTTATGACAATGCACAGAATATCTCAAGAGAATACTTGTGAACTAAATTCAAGATGTGTAAATCTCAAACATCATAAGCAAGTTATTTCAATCACAGAAATACAGTTAATTTAACATAATATAATATATTATATTATATATGTATATAATATAATATATAATATATAATATAATGTATATAATATAATATATATAATAATATTATATTATATATGTATATAATATATGAATATATTATATATTATATATTTATGTAATATTATAATATATTATATATTCAATATAACATAATATATTAAAAATATATGCATAAAAGCATAAATAGGAGAGAAATTCCATGACTATATCAATAGGCTCAGAAAACTTACGTTAAAAATACCCCATCATGGGCTGGTGAGGTGTCTCAGTGGATAAGAGCACTGACTGCTCTTCCAAAAGTCCTGAGCTCAAATCCCAGCAACCACATGGTGGCTCACGGCCACCCGTAATGAGATCTGACACTGTCTTCTGGTGTGTCTGAAGACAGCTACAGTGTACTTATTCATAACAATAAATAAATCTTTAAAAATTACCCCATCATTATAAATATTTTGAAGAATTATGGATAAAAGAATTTACTTTAAAATGGGAAACAGAAAAAGAAAGAAGAGAAGGAAGGAAGGAAGGAAGGAAGGAAGGAAGGAAGGAAGGAAGGAAGGAAGGGAAGGAGGGAGGGAGGGAGGGAGGGAGGGAGGGAGGAAGAGTAAGGGAGGAAGAAATAAGAGAGAGGGAGGAGAGAGAAAGAAAACTTATCAATAAAGTGGGGAGAAAACAAAGCCTTTTCGCTTCTGGTGGGGATGTAGACTAGAGGATCCTCTATGGAAATCACTAATGAGGTTTCTCACAAGATTAAAAGTGAAGCTGTCATACGATTCAACTATCACATAGTATTTGTACAAATAATTTTAAGTTATACCTCAATGATCATTATCCATGTTTATCTTTCCACAATTCACCACAGAAATCCATCCTAAGATGAATGAATTAAAAAATACATCTGAATTATATTCAACTATGAAAAAAATTGTAAAAAAAATAACTTAAAAGGTACACCTTGAAACTATGTTAAGCAAACTTGACCAGATTCTCATGTGTGGATTTTAGAGCATTGGACTGTGGAAGTAGGTAGGAGGCAAGGGTGTGTTTTGTGAAACTGGAGAGGGACATGACAAGGGACAAAAGTTCTTAAAGTCAGGAAGAAATACCAGGTCTCTTCCTGAATATAAAGAAATGTAGATGGTTATTCTGACTCAGAATATGGATTGCTATAATTCATTTGGAAAATGAATAATGCCAAAAAAACTGGTTATTTTTAAGTTTACTTAAAGTAGTTGATAATAATATGCAAATAAAACAAATGACAACTTTAGAAAAGAGTACATTTTAAAATTCAAGCATGATAAAACCCCTGGTTAATAAGACTAGTAGATATATATTTTTAATAAGGAGAGAAAGGAAAGTCTTTTTAGATATATTAATTTCATCATAGTGAGTCACATGAAATAATACACAGGTGATAGTCATTTAATTTATGAGGGAAGAGTAATGGAAGTGGAGTTTTTATTTGCCCATCTAAAAATGGAGAAACTGTTAAACATCCTGTGATAATTTAGATCCAAGCAGAAATTTGAAAATGTTACATTTCCAGGAACATCTTCTGATTTTTGAAATATTTATTTTAAATAATAAATATTTAGGCAGTAAGTGATGTGGGTGTTGAAGTATTCACACAGCCCTGGAAATATTATGTGTTAGCCTTAGTTCATTAAACCCAAGAATCTTCAACAATATTCCAGTCCCAGCAGTAAGGTGTATTATTATCATTTATTTGAGAGTCTTACATATAAAGACAAGGTTTCATACTTTCTTAGAAACCAATTTATCTTCAGTGAATGAAGATAAATTCAAATTAATGTTCTCTGAGCACATGGGATTAAAACATATTTTGTAAACAATTCTTTCTATCCAAAGTGTTATCAGAACTAAATTAGATACATAAAGACAAATTTAGCATTCTGTATTAATGTTTCTTTTTCAAAATATGAATAAAAATCCTCTGCCTTCCTTAGTTACAGTTGTTAGAGATATAGTAGGATGCCTATAGAATTTGGAGTTAAATAAAACATCGTAGTTTGAGCATTGCATCTACATGAATAGACGAGACAGAAAACTCCTAACTCTACTTTGATAGAGTTTGCCACTGAAAGAAATGCTAGCCAGGGAGCATGACAGGGGTGCACCAAAAGGAAGGTCTATTTTTAGTGTAGCTCTTTTTGTCCATTTAAAAAGGAATGGTCAAGCTCTGTGTTTGTTTTCATAAAATGATGGCTAAATAGCACCAACTAGAGCCAAGAGCAGAGATGGCAAGATTCTATACATTCCTGCCAGCCTTGCCGTTTGCTCTCTCAGCTTGGACTCCTTTTAAAAATAAATCCTGCCAAGCATTCAGAATGCTGCCAGAACAGACAGAGGCTCTTTTATGATCCATCCACCTCTATGGCTCAGAATTATATCCATGAACAACTCGAATTCTGAGGCCATATCCTCCAGTATCATGATTAATGAGAAAGAAATATTATTATATCCAGGAATTTCCAACTGGAAGCAAGATGAAAAGTCATTCACACAAATCCAAGTCCAATTCACACTCGAGAAGCCTGTAAAGGCAGGAATAGATCGTGATCAAATTTGCCTGGTGAAATTCCTTCTTCTAAAAATAGTTATTCTGATTTTTTTCAAATGCAAACAAACAAACAAACAAAAAACAAACATTGCTATAATATTTTATCATCGCTTCTTTTCTCAACAACTCTCTGTTGCAGGATTAATTATTTTCTTATTTTGTTTGGGCAAACTTTTTATACGAGTCTCCAAATGCCATGGATTAATTCATAAAATACTTGACATTAGTGTAAAAATACTTTACTTCAAAAATTTGTATTTATTTAAAAATGATGACATTTTATTCAAAAAAAACTAAATTCCATCTTCTGATGTAGAATGAAGTCGGAGAAAATGCTGAAGAAACTGATATTTTTCTCAACTTATGTGCTGGGATTATTTTCAATTCCATAAATGATTTATTGTCACTGAAATCATTGTTCTATATTTGTTATTTTAATTTCTAATAAATTTCTGCATCTTGATAAAATAGTAAAACTTGTTGAAACATGCAATTTCCCCAAATTCATCTTGAAACTACATCATCAAAACATTTATAAGCCTCGATATATCTATGAAAATATTTCACTTAAGTCGATTTTTATTTCATGAGAAATCTCGTTTTTCAGACATTGTAATGTTTACATATGCACAATGAGGAATATTGTGATATGACCCAAATCTACCTATAAAGTTCATTAGCATTTCTTATATACCCTTCATGTATAACCTGAAGATAATATATAGTATATTTAGGGCATCAGTTTCTTAACTGCGACCGTTGGTCACAGGTTTTAGATTAGTGTAGACTTGAAGTTTTTCATCTTTTCTCTTATATTGCTTGTAGTGTCTTATTTTTTTCATTGTGATCATTTCAAATCAAGAAGCTGGATGCTCCAGAGATCCAGCTGGCTGCCCTGTTCATGAGTGTGGTCAGCACAGCTATCTGCTAAGGATGCCCTTGGCCAGCAGCCCTTGGCAATGTGCTGCCCCTGGATTTATGTTAATGGCAAGCTCTTCCAGAGCGTGCTCCCATTTCTGTTCCCTGCTGCCCGGATCCTCTAACTCCTGCCTCACCGCAAGGCTACTAAATCACCTCATAAAGGATTAGAGGCAAGGCCAGCATAGAGGTCAACCAGGGATTCTTGCAAATTTTACTGATGTGATAGAGTACAGATTGGTCTCAGCACAAATGTATAAAACATGTGTCATCCATTAACTTCACTAAGTTATGTAAAAAGTCTGCCAACAACTAAGTTAGGCTAATTTTATTTCAGATATATCAACAGCAGCAATCATCATCATCATCATCATCATCATCATCATCATCATCATCTTATTAGAAAAATATTTGAAGTGAGTGCTGGCCAATCCTCACTGCAGTCTACCAGGGAACATAGATGCTATAACATACAAAGTCTACCAGGGAACATAGATACTATAACATACAAAGTCTACCAGGGAACATAGATACTATAACATACAAAGTCTACCAGGGAACATAGATACTATAACATACAAAGTCTACCAGGGAACATAGATACTATAACATACAAAGTCTACCAGGGAACATAGATACTATAACATACAAAGTCTACCAGGGAACATAGATACTATAACATACAAAGTCTACCAGGGAACATAGATACTATAACATACAATGAGACAAGATAGAACAGGGTACTTGCTTCATTTGGTTGAAGCACTGTTTGGGTTGACACATTCCTTTTTTCTTTCTTTACTATAAAAATTTAGTATGTATACTACACTGTATATCTATATTATAAAAGGGTTTCCTTTGTACTCACTTAGAATGCAGTTAAATACATTTTATAACAAATTATAACATCACTTATTAATATTTAAAGTGAGTCTGGAGTTTACTATTGACAAGAAGAAAACATCGTGAAAGAAACCTAGAGGGGAAAGTGGGAATGTATTACAATCAGCATCGTGACTGTTTATAGATTGAAACCAGAAGATGCACTTAAATCTCAGATTCATATCCCCATGCAGACTACTAGCATTCCACTCTCACAGAGCAGTTATATCTGAGGCGTGGCTTGATGAAATATCAAAAGCAGATAGCAGTCTAATGTCGTTACCAGGAAAAATGAGGAATGTGGTATCTAAAGCAAAGGGAAAAAGCAGATGCTACTCAAACCGACAAGCATATTTTCACTGCAGTGTTTTGAAAAGTGTCTTCTATTACCAATGACAATTATAACATGTCTTTTATATGAGTCAGTTGCCACACTTAAACAAAAAAATGCAGTAAGCAAGGATAAGTGGATGAGACGGTAATAGGGAGTTGTCACAAATATTATAGGGAAGGTGGCAGTGACTGCCACCAAAGGTGTGAAGGAACTTATGAACATTTTGCCACTCAGAAAAATTTCTCATGAATTCTTCAAGGAGTATCTGAAATAAGAATATATAGAGAGAGTCTAGCTGATTCCAGGATTATTCTCCCTGCACAAACAGAAGGATGGTTGTCACTTGGGATAATGAAAATGAATTTTTAACCAAGAATTGTCCCTGTATAAAGGAAATACAGAGATAAGTAGATACATTTTTAAATAAGGAAAGTCTTTTTAGATATATTAATTTTATCATAGTGAGCCACATGAAACAATACACAGGTGATAGTCATTTAATTCACGAGGGAAGAGTAACGGAAGTAAAGTGTGGAGCAGAGATGGAAGTAAAGGCTGTCCAAAGACTGTAGCACCTGGGAATCCATCCATACACAGACACCAAACTCAGACACTATTGTGGATGCCAAGAAGTGCTTGCTGACAGGAGCCTGATATGGCTGTCTCCTGAGAGACTCTGCCAGATCCTCACATATACAGAAGCAGAAGCTCACACTCAACTATTGGACTGAGCAGGGGGTCCCCAATGGAAGAGTTAGAGGCCTGAAAGAGATGAAGGGGTTTGCAACCCATAAGAAGAACACCATTATCAAGCAACCAGACCCGACCCCAAAGCTCCCAGGAATTAAACTGCCAACTAAAGAGTACACCTGGAGGGACCCATGGCTCCAGCCACATATGTAGCACAGGATAGCCTTGTCAGGCATCAGTGGGAGGAGAGGCCCTTGATCCTGTGAAGACTTGATGTCCCATTGTAGGGGAATGCCAGGGCAGAGTGAGTGGGTGAATTGGTGAGTGGGTGAGTGAGTGAGTGAGTGAGTGAGTGAGTGGGTGGGTGGTGCGAGGGGAGCACCCTCATAGAAGCAGGGGGAGGGAGGATGGGATAGGATGTTTAGGAGGGCGGGAAAGGGGATAACATTTGAAATGTAAATAATTAAAATATCCAGTTAAAATGAAAAAAAGAAAACAATGAGTGTCTGTTGTACACATAACATGCAAATGGGACTGTGTGGTTGGCAGAGGACCTGAGCCTGGTGAACCTACAACACCATAATCTTGGTGTTGGATTACACATAGACATCAATGCTATTGAGTGATGAACCCCTTGCTATGTCCAGAAAATGAGAATAACATAGGATTAATTCCTAGAATGACATGTGTTCATGAACTTGAGAAGAGGAACTAAGGGAGAAAACAGACTCAGTGAATGCTGCCTTTTGGTGGCCCACTATATAATGCATTAAAGAACAAGAAATCCCCTTGTTCTAAGAAAGTAGAGATGGATTCTAATGTATAAATGGGTTACAACCTGATTAATTCATCGTAAGTTGAAAATCTTACTGAGACTCATGTCATTCTCTTAGCCCATCAGAGACCCCATCAGTAGATAACAAAACATTAGTCCACAGGGTGTTGATGGTCAGTAAGTGTTGCTGACCATGACTGCCCTAGTTCAAGTGTATTACTACCACATGAAAAAACAATAAAAATTTAATATTAAAACCTTAACTTATCCTGCAAGTGTATGCCTTTTGCACCAAGAAAGTAAATGACCCAGTCTAGCATTGTTACATAAGGGGCTATAAGGGCTTGATAGCGTTGGATTTGTTTGCAATCAAATATGGAGGCAAATCATGTTGTATAAAGAAAGAAGTGTATTTGTCGACTAAGCATAGCATCTTGCAGTAAAGGGTTCTCTGAGAGTAAGAAATCATATATTTCCCCTGTAGTCAACATGGCTGACATCAAGTGAGTGATGCTGGGAAGAAAGAAGAGGTTTCTATCAGTCAGCGAAGGGAAGTTTTCAGATCTGGAGACATTTCTTTAACTACTGGGATGCATACAGTTTACTACTATTTTTGCTTGTCTATGTTGACCCTGACGTTCACCCCTAAGATTCTGTATGTCTTTTTATTTCTTCAGTTAATGTGAGCCATTAATATTTGGATGAGATTTTGAAAATTTTTATATTTTCAAGTTTGTCCATTCTTTGTTCCCTCTACATACCCCACTTGCCTCATTTGGGATGGCAGTTGCCTGGTAAGTGCATTCTAAGATTAGATATTGTTTATTAACGGAGTTGGTAACTTGCATCCTAGTCTTATTTTGTTTTGGTTTTTTAAAAGATAAATATCTTATGTTTAGTTATTAGAAAGAGATAAATGGATTATTTGTTTAAGATTTATGTATCATGTGTATATGTAAAACACTCAGACATGATTTCCTGACTATCACTAGGCATCATTTACTTGCCTAACATACGTCTCCACACAATGCACATATGTGGAAATTCTCAGGAGACACAGGATACACATCAAAAATGTATCAGTATTTTACAATGTAAAGAACAAAACATATCACTAAATAAGTACAGAAAATGCACTTTCTTCTTTCTGTGGATATTCATGGTATATCAGGAAAACCCACTTTAATTTTAAAGCAGTGACTGCTTTTTGTAATGCTGAGATTTGGTTTCATTTACAAGCTATTACAAGTGTGAGGCTGCTTAACTTAGGGAAACATCCTTTAGGCTGTGTTCCAAAGTGTACTGACTAGAATAATTTATATCCATAAAACACTAAATAACATGCATTTAAGCTGAGCTATATTCAAACGACATCAGAATGCCAGCACCTGGCACTCTGCCAGGAGGTGAAATAGAATTCAGGCCCAATTTGTTTCCAGCTTTTCTTCACAACTGGCATGCACTTTCAATACATAATCTCAGTGATCCACTGTCTTTTTTAATACTTTCCTTATATTGATAGCTACAGTTCGCTGGCATCTCTATTGATAGCCGACTCTTTAAAACTGTGATTGATTAAATACACAAATGAGCACTGCTTCCGACTCATGTTTGTTGAATGACAAAATGAAATGAAGGTGGTGAGAAGCAGATATACGAATAGTTCTGAAATCAACTGCTCCCTCCATCATGAAAGACGTGGATCCACTGAACCTTCCTTTTGAGGAGGAAGCTAGATGGTGGGGGAAACCAAAGTCTCCAAGAGGTTTAGGGTAGAGATCTAACTACCTGCATTTGCTAGAACATTCTCTATGGTCTAGAAAGTGGCTTTGAAATCTTTGTTTCTGATAAACTTTGAGGGAGCCATTAATAATAATAAGTTTTGGTTATCAAAATTGGTAGATTTGGCTTTTTTCTTTCTTTTTTTCTTTTTCATTTTTTTTTTGGATATTTTCTTTGTTTACATTTCAAATGTTATACCCTTTCCTGGTGACATTTTTAATACAAATATTTTAAGACATGAAAGTATGAAATCAGTCTTTCTTGTGCATATGATTGTATTTATTCAAAAATTGTAAGGACAGATCTGAAATCTTTTGCTTTTAGGGAGATCTTTGTTTTGCTTTACTAGGGATTAAAGTCCCTCCAGGTGAAGACCATCAATGCAGTTTCACACATGGCTATTCATATGTGTGCCGGCATCTTGTCTTCTGTCCAAAATAGAAACAACACTCGGTTCTTCCCATTTCGTGAAGCCAATGTGAGTTTTGCTGTTTTTATTCCTTTTGTCCTATCCTTTGAACATTCTTCACATTGTCTTGCAATCTCTCCTCACTTCAAGGTAAACTTTTCTTAAGATTGTGGATGAAAGGGGAGCTAAAACACTCACCTTTCTGGTCCTGGCTTAATTCCCTGGTCATGCTGTTCTTAGGCACTATTCATTGTGCTATAAAATAATGAACTCCATCTTTCCCTGTCACTGAATCCACTGGGTACATGCTACTGTGTTTTCTTTAACCCTGAATCTGCTGGTCCTGGGTCTTAACCAATAGTTCATGCAGTTTTGAACTTACCATTGAATTACTAATTTGTTGAAATTTGGCTTCCTCATGATCCAAGTATATCTCAGTAGTGCCACCAACTTAAGGCAGGTATTAGCTCACAACCCCAGGCTCCATTTGGCTTAGACTTTTCACACCACTCTCTTCTAGTAATTCACCTGGATCAGCACATAGACATGTACGCACCCTTGTCTTAACAGACATGCCTTGTAACTTAGGACCACCCACCTGCATCAAGGTGCATCCTCACCTCTTTCTAAATGATGAAATGAATTTCTTCTTTCCTTCAGGACTTAGACAATTTCTATTCAGTTATATCTGGATGTAAGGTAGGTGGATTAATGTAACCTGAACTTGCTCTTGGTGGCAATCATGCTCTATTTGTCAACTTTAGGAAGAACCTCTTATTTGCCATTACATGCCTATGTGCAGTCGGGTGTCAAAAAGATTAGACTCTCATGCACTAAGGGAAAGTATATGTATAGTAAGCACAGGCTAACAAAACCCAATCCCGTGGCTTCAAGGAGAAACCCATCTAGACTCTGCTCTTAAGAAATCAAACTCCTATTTCCTATACACCTCTTACAGGAAAGCCTTGAGCAACAGGGAGGATCCTTGCATACTCTGACCAACAGTGACCCACTGTCCTCCACCACATCTTTGTGATCTGTACTATTGCTTTTGTTTTGAGTAATGCTATCTCTCTATTTTTCCATCAGAGTACAGCTTTATTATAAACCTTTGTCAATCTCCTGGAAACATCTGGTCTAAACCTTGTACATCATTAGTATACAAAAATCTAGCTTTTAATACATGAAATCTACTGAGGATAATGCACATAGTAACACTAACATTACACCTTTAAATATTTCATTTTGAATTCTTTATGTTGTATACACGTCAATGTATTTTCAATTGGATACTAAAGTGTGGTAATCACTAATAGCTTCTTGTTACTTTCATTTTCAATAGATCTTAAGTTCTTTATTTAAATTTACAAATCTGATATGATCTTCTTACTAAGTTGTTCCTTTTTAAGATGTATCTTTAAGCATCACATTCTTAGACAACTCTGAGTTTGTTTATAGCTTGATACCCCAGAGTAATAATTTTCCTGTGGTCGTTATTAGTGAGTTTGGGTAAAATAGATTCTATAGAAGAGCTGAAGAAACTTACCCTCTATGTAGGTCTTGCAAGAGTATGGTCCTCTTAGTAGTTTGTGGGCATGTAATGCACACACTACAGTATGTGTGGTGTACCGTGCACGCTTATTCCTACAAACGTAACGCTGATCCTTGTTGAGAGCTTCAGTGCTGATCCTTGTTGAGAGCTTCCTCAGCCCACATTGACATCAGTTGCTACTTGAATGCCTCTCTATTACTAGCTATTCCAATAATTGTGAGAGCCTGAATCACTTATTGACTTAGAATCTTGCTGTCCAGCAACGTTTCTGACTCCTCTGAGGTTGTGTGTTCACAGTGAGCAACAGCCAAGGATGTTTTCCTTTTCATCTACAGTGAACATCATGGGTCAGACTGAGTGCACTGTAGCTTGAGCAAAGAAAAAGCTCTGGCAGAGGTTATCTAAAAGTGAATCAAAACACACAACACTTATAAATAAGATTCTTTAAATACGTGTGAATGTAACCAGACCAACTATGAACTCTGGGGATTTTTCTCACTCCTCTCACTCCTTTTGCCACCATCACACAAAGGTTGAATTAAAATGTTTTCATATATCCATAACTAAATCCCATTAAGTACAGATGGCCAAACTAAGTTCAGAGAGAGTAATAACAAATAGCTTGGAACACTTCACTCTGGATTTATCTTGGGCGTTCAGTTGCTAAAACAGCCCCCACTCCTTTTTTCCAATATAAGTAACTGGTTGACTCATAATCTTTATTTATTTTAACACCTTGGAACTTTCAGATATTTATGGGATAATGATTTCTCAGTTTGCTTCTAATAAAAAAGCATAAAAGCAATGTGGATATATGATCATGGCATCTGGTATAACCTTCAGAGGCAGCCAAATGCTTAGCTGTCAGCCAAAGAACGGCCATGATATGGGGAGTATTGACACTTTGAGAAACTGAATGCAAGACATATTTTTAAATTAAGTTCTTTATCCTATTTTACAATAATGTGTCATGCCGAGAAAATCTAAAATTTAAGACAGAAACTACATGTGAGAGAGAACCTGACACATAGAAGGAACCAAAAATATTTTTCTTGACATAAGGGTAACAAATGTTTAAACTAGGCTTGAGCATTTGAATTATATGAAAATTGCAGTTAATATAGTTAAAAAAAAACTTGTCTGTAGCTTATTGTTTTGTATTGTTAATACTGTCTATTGAAAAAGAGAAAAGCTGTATGTGTTTACGTTGACTATTCTAATAAGACATGCTTTAAATAAATTGTGTACCACTGCTTAATTAACGGAGGTTCGTGGCCCACCTAGCTGAGCTTCTAGTCTATACTTTGGTGGTACACTTCGACTCTACCATTTAGTAGAGTTATAGTTCAGAAATGTGGATCAGATAACAACCAAATAATCAGTGCAATAACACAATACCTTTAAAGACTTTTAAATGTGATGACTGAGCACTAGAGACCATCCAGGCAGGGGTGCGATGTTGCTGGCTTAGAGATTTAGAGCGCTTTATCGAAAGAAGTACAACATGGGTTTGAATTTTAAGGGGATGCCATCATATGATTTATGGAATTACCACTGTTACTTTGCTTGTTATTATGGTCTTGTCTTTATGAAGACAGAATACAGTGCAATTATTAATCTGGCTACTTAAGCACCAGGAAGGTAATAAGTCTCGTTGTGGAATGAGTAGCATATGTGAGCAAAAAATCCTATATTCTGTAAAGCTAACAGAACTACAGTTTTTTACATTATTGAAATCTCAGTTGCGATTTGAGGATCCAAATTCCCCCATTTCAACCCACTAGAGTAAGGCTTGTAATTGTCTTTCTTTGGCGTCATTTTATATATTTATTGCCTTTCAAGCAACTGTGGTGGAACTTGGAGGTAATGTGGGCAAATGACCTCTGAGGACAGAGCAACATTTTTTAAGTGTCCAACCCTATTAGAGAGAGTCTTATGTCATATAATTAGGAGTAATGGTTTTGTAAACATCTATGACTTTTAAAATATCAAGTCCTGTATATTGGGCTATAAGATATACATACATACATACATACATACATACATACATATTTGCATATATGCACAAACACACACAAACATGTCTGTTTGTGTTTGTGAGTGTGTCTCACTAATTCATGTAAGACAGATGAGTCATTGGTAAGTCATTTCTTTGGCATCATTGCAGGTTTAAAGACCAAAGTACTAATGCTTCCACTGAAAATCTTTCCTTGGTCATGCATGGGAACACTGATGATAAATATCAGTAGCCTTGCCAAGGGCCCAATTAGCTTTTTGTAGAACATTTTATGTTTTTAGTACCACACATACTTCAACAGCCTGTTATGGGACCAGGGAAACCCAGTCTTTAAAACCAGCATTGGGATGATCATGCTAAAAGATGTAGGTCACATGTTAGACTTTTCAAGGAATTTCCATAAACATGGTAACTCACCTTAACAATAAGCTTCTTAGAAACTTCACTTCTGATGTTCTTCTGGTTGGTCTTTATTTTAATGTAAGGGGTTCACTTCCGATGTTCTTCTGGTTGGTCTTTATTTTCAATGTAAGGGGTTGAGCCTGGGGCCTTGCACAAGACAGGTAAGCAACCTGTACTTACATTATAACTCAATCCCTTACACTTGCTTGGACTTTAATCTGTACATGTATAAATATTTGGTATTTTTAATATAGTCTCAATCCATTAATAGTTTAGAAAAGTTTTAATACTAAGCTCTCTGTATTAAGAACATTTGCAAATAATCCAAATTGAAGAGATAACAGGCTTCTCAACAATACACCGGAAATGACATTTCACTGGCAATTGTAAGCAATATCTGCAAAATGGTATATTTGGTCCAGCAAATTAGGTTTTTGTGTGCAAGGTACAATAACTCATGGCTGTAATCTCAACAATTTGAAGCTGAGGTATGAGGACTGGTATGCTTTATGATTAATAGAATTGCCACCGTGAGCTCCAGGATAAACCTAGCTGAAGAGTGGATCTCTTTGTCTCAAAAACAAGACAAAACCATAAAACTGAATAAAGTAGACATTCATATTTTGAAAGAAAACATGAGGAAAATAGAAATAAAAGGACTTTGAGACAATTTAGCTTGTATTATAAATTCAAGGAGGCTTGTTGCATGTATACTCTTAATTAAATATATGCTCCTTGATATATGTCAGTAAAGACATACTCTTTCAGAAGAAAGGATGTCTGCCATTTGTGGATGATAGTTAAACCATTTATGTATTGACATTGGTTCAAGTGCACTTGGCTGTGCCTGGAGACAAAGGCAGTCCTTCTTTGCCCTCTGTAGAGCATGAGCTTTCTACACTTAAATGCAATTTAAGGGCTGAACATTTGAAGAAACTATTTTTATTTTTAATGACATACACCACTTAGTTTACTCTATTTTTGCATTTATGTTTGTTGTGAATTCCCTAAACAGTTATTTCAAGATATTTTCTTGGTGATTTATAAAGTAATTTCTAAGAGATGTCTAAAGTTAACTTAATTCTCTGTGGGGCACTGGCTCTATACATTAGGATGAAAAATGCACTTTATGACTCTCAGCAAAATTACCTCATGGAGGCAATATTTTTAATTTCCCTTTGCTTCTGCAGTCCAAGTTCTGAGACATCATCTATCAGCTTGTTTAGAGGAGGGATTTGAAGAGGAGTTAGTCCTTCAGACACATTCCTTGACACTCCTTGTCTTATTAATCAATTGATAATATTACAATGATCAAAGGTTCATAGGAGCTTAACTCCATCGTTTTTATTCTGAAATATAATCAATATACTCTGATGCAGCATTCTTGATGACATATAGAGTAGAAACAATGGCCAAAATAAATGCTGGTTCTAATTGCCATGAAAGCAATTCAGTGTCAAGAATAGCAATGTAGCCAAAGAAGATTAATAAGAATTCAGATAGTTTATGTAGTTTTATTTTAAATTTTATTATTAATAACATATTATTAGTTAATTAATCAATTAATTAATTTTGTGTATAGATATTTTGCCAACAAGTATGTCTGTGTACCTGTGTGTCTGGTGCTCAGAGGTCACAAGAGGTGTTAGACTTCCTAAATTTGAAGTTTATGAAGAGCATTTTGAGGTGTCATGTGGGTGCTAGAATCAAACCTTGGCACTGTGGAAGAATAGTCCCTATTCTAAACCTTTGATGCACCTCAATAGACCTTATGCCCTACATTTTTAAAGATCAGAAATAGTTTACACTCTGCTATCAAACAGCAATATATATTTAAGATTCTGTTCAGGAACTTTCCTACGTCTTCTGGCCTCTACAAATGTGGTTCACAGAACTATTGATTGCTTGGAAATCTCACTCAAGCCATAACATTAATCTAATAAATCAAACTCATCAGGATGAGTAGGGCAGACAAGTGAAGAATGGTAGAGTTACTGAACCTTGGTGAGACACCTGTGCTCCAACAGGTGGGAGAGTGACCTATGGAATGTTGAGTATCTGCCTCCTCAGGAAATGTTAAGATGCCTGCTGGTGAGAAACTGCCAGTGAAATCACCTTGCTGCTTCCTGTCACACCATCAAAAAAAGAGATGACAAGCAGTGGATTTTAGAAAGCACAGTCAACACCTACAAATCTACCCAACATAAACAACAACAACAAAACAAAATCTTAAACAAAACAAAACAAAAATTGAAGCAAACCACCACCACCACCAACAACAACAACATGTGTAAGACTCTTAAGAAGAATAAGTTTGTAAAACACTTATTGGTAGTTTAGCTAGCTCGAGTAGTTTGGACAAACTAGCAGACCCAGAGTTACTACAGCAACAAAACATGCTTTCACTTCAATTTCATTAGATTCCCACTGCATCCTACAGTGGATGAATTGCTCTTTCCTTTGTTTGGATTTGGAGTCAAGGCCATTGTAGGCAGCCGCTTGGACGATAAGATCCAAGATGGCACCTGTTCCTGATACACTGTAGCAGTAAACCAGTTCCACTGCGCATGTGTCAACCCCTGCCGAGCGGGCTCATGCAAATTAGGTGTCTCCCGAGCGGGGGCATGCTAATGAGGCAATTGCAGAGAACCAATCCAGGAGGACTTGAGAGCTCAAGCTTGGGTATATAAGGAGCTCTCTCTAGACAGGGCCCCACTCCACAGAAGCAAGAGCAGCCACGCCACTCCACAGAAGCAAGCAGACCTGCAGCACCTAGGAAGAAGAAGAACAAGAAGCAGCAACACCAAGAAGAGCCGTGACATCTCGAAGAGCTGTAACACTTAAGAACCTAGGAGAGCTGTGACACCTAGGAACCAGAAAAGGCTGTGAACCAGAAAAGAAATTTCCTGAGTAAACCGTCGAGAGAAGAAGTCTCGGTGTTCTGTCATCATTGCTGCTGGACAGCAAGGAGCACAAAACAGGCCATTTCATCTGCATGGGATTTTTTTTTTTGAAAATAAGTTTTTATACAATGTATTCTGATTATAGTTTTCCCTCCTTCTACTCCTCTTAGTTCCTCCCTGCTTCTCCTACCCTCGAGATCCACTCCTTTCTGTCTCTTATTTAAAAAGAACAGTCTTCTAAGAGATAGCAACTAACATCACACAATTAAATATAGTGAGATGAAATGGAAATGTTCATAAGGAAGTTGGATAAGGCAACCCAACAGGAGGAGAGGAGTCACAAGAGAGGGCACAGGAGTCAGGACCCACTCTTTTTCACAGCTGAGAGTCACATAAAAATACTAAGCTAAGAGCTATTTTATATAGAAATATATGAAATATATCTGCAGAGGACCTAGTAGGAATCAATGAAGTCTCGGTGCTTGCTGCTTCAGTATCTGAGTTCATATGCACTGTTTAGTAGATTCAGAGGATTGCATTCTCCTAGGAACCTCCTTCCCCTCTGAAACCAAACACTACTTCTTAAAAACAACAACAACAACAAAGCACCACCAACAATAACAAAAACAAAATTTCTAATGATATTCTGTTATACTCATAGATCAGTGCCTTATCCTGCCATCATCAGAGAGGCTTCTTCTGTCAGTAGATGGGAACAGATGCAGAGACCCACAGACAGACATTATTTACTAAGAGAGTCTAAAGTGGAGGTTTCCATTGAATCCCTCTCTTCAGAACTCAGGGAATCCCTCGGAGATTGCAGTAGAAAAGTTTATGCTTAGACTAGAGCCCTAATCATTGTTTAACCAGGGATAACCAAATGGTTAACCTTTTAAACTCTTATTTTCAGAAGAAGTTTTATTGGATCTACTATATTCTGTACTGATAATGGCCTCAGTGTAGTCATTTGATACAGTTTTGAGATATTCAGGGGCAGAAGCTGTGTGCAGATTGCAGACAGTGTTCATAGTAGCTTAGTGTCCAGGGTATACACACACACACACACACATACATACACACACACATCCAATAAACACTCCAAACTAGGAGCCATAGACCATTACAGGCCTGAGCAGACCCTGTGCATACTACCTCAGTCTCTATGAGTTCATATAAGATTTGAACATGTTGATTTAGAGGCCCTATTTCCTTGGGTTCCTCCATCCCCTGCTACTCTTACAATTCTTCCTCCAGGAATTATTTTATAATTTATCTTGAAGAGGTGAATTACTGAGACTTTAATTGCAGTGATTTGAATGTGGATTTTCAGAAGATGGGATACAGTTTGGAGCATAAGAACTTAAGTAAGCTTCTGATGATTGAGTTTATATCTAATATCCATATTTGTCCCAGATGTTGATAACATAATAGATTTCTTGGAAAATGAATAGAACATGCAAGGAGAAGTCTAGGCAAAGACTTGCCATAATAGATCTTAGACTCCAATCTTATAACTGAGGGAAGAAACTTTAATTAACACATCACAGAGTTCTCAGGGTTCAGGCCATTTATTCTATTTTCTGCTGAACAGCTTGCTCACTGACCTGATGACTTTACTAGTTACTGTTTTAACTTTGCTAGTTTATATTTAAGCTGTGCTTTTGGAAGGCATTTTAGTCAATGGCATGAGTAAATTAGAAAAAGCAAAGCATATCAGGTTTTAACTCTGCCTGCTTCAAAGTTAGATAGAATGGTCATAGAAGAGTTCTTCTAATTAGTGGGCAATTGGTAAAGTTTGACTTTGTCATCATTTACTAAACTTTAAGCTTTCCTTCTCAACTAGAAGCCATAGACCAGTTCTATGGATCCCACCATGGACACCATCAATTGATTGCATATACAGCAATTTTGTTGTCCTGCTGTTCTCAGAGGCAATTAACCAAGAAATTGCATAATTATCATTCAAAGTGACAATTCCAAGGACTTAAGTTTTGATTATCTGCCCCATGAAATCATCACATAAAACCATACTCGCTGATATTGTTAAAGATATACATACATACACACATACACACACATATGTACAAACATACATACATATTCCCAGTTGTATAGGCTGCTATGATGAATATGTTCTGATACCCCTATAAATTTATTGAACATCAGATATATTAGAATGCAAAACAAATCCTTTCTACCTCCATCAACAACTAGGAGGGACGGAGGATCCACAACCCTCTCTGCACATTTCCTGCAAGTAGAGAGCTTGTCTCCAGGGTATGCTCTGACCCCAGGACTTAGGAGGGAAGGCTGATCCACAGCCCTCTGTGCACGGGTCTTACCAGAGGAAAGTTGATCTCCCAGAAGTACTGACACAGGCTTAAAGACCTACAGGAGGAACAAGCTCCAGCAAGAGACAGCAAGAACATCTAACAGCAGAGATAAACAGATGGCACAAGGCAAACACAAGAATCTTACCAACAGGAACTAAGACTACTTAGAATCATCAGAACCTAGTACTCCAGCCACAGCAAATCCTGGATAGCCCAAAACACTGGAAAAGCAAGATTTAGATCTAAAATCACATCTCATGATGGTGATAGAGGAATTTAAGAAGGACATAAATAACTCCCTTAAAGAAATATAGGAGAACACAGGTAAACAGGCCTAAGCCCTTAAAGAGAAAACACAAAAATCCCTTAAAGAATTACAGGAAAGCACAAACAAACAGGTGAAGGAATTGAATAAAATCATCCAGGACCTAAAAAGGGAAGTATAAACAATTAATAAATCACAAAGAAAGACAACTCTGGAGATAGAAAACATAGGAAAGAAGTTAGGAACCATAGATTCAAGCATCACCAATAAAATACAAGAGATGCAAGACAGAATCTCAGCTGCAGAAGATACCATAGAAAACATTGACACAACAGTCAAAGAAAATGCAAAATGCAAAAAGTTCCTAACCCAAAACATCCAGGAAATCTAGGAAACAATAAGACCAAACCTAAGGATAATAGGTATAGAGTAGAGTAAAGACTTCCATATTAAAGGGCCAGTAAATATCTTTATAACAAAATTATAGAAGAAAACTTCCCTAACCTAAAAAGAAATGCCCATGAACACGCAAGATGTCTAGAGAACTGCAAATAGTTTGGGCCAGAAAAGAAATTCCTCCCTCCACATAATAGTCAAAACACCAAACGTGCAAAACAAAGAAACAATATTAAAAGCAGTGAGGGAAAAAGGTCAAGTAACATTTTAAGAGTCAAGTCTGATGTAATCAGAATTACACCAGACTTCTCACCAGAGACTATGAAACCTAGAAGATCCTGGGTTGATGTCATACAGACCCTAAGAGAACACAAATGCCAGCCCAGGTTACTATACCCAGCAAAACTCTCAATTACCATAAATGGAGAAACTAAAGTATTCCATGACAAAACCAAATTTACATGATATCTTTCCACAAACCAGTTCTTCAAAGGATAATAAATGGAAAACTCCAACACAAGGAGGGAAACAACATCCTAGAAAAAGCAAAAAGTTATCTTCCAATAAAACTAAAATAAGATAGCCACATGAACAGAATTCCAAATCTAACAACAGAAATAAAGGGAAGCAAACATTACTTTTCCTTAATATCTATTAATATCAATGGACTAAATTCACCAATAAAAGACATAGACTATCAAACTGAGTATGTAAACAGGATCTAACATTTTGTTGCATACAGGAAACCCACCTCAGTGACAAGACAGACACTACCTCAGAATAAAAGGCTGGAAAACAATTTTCCAAACCAATGGTCCCAAGAAACAAGCTGGAGGAGCCATTCTAATATTGAATGAAATTGACTTTCAACCTAAAGTAATCAAAAAAAAAAATAAGGAGAGACATATCAGACACACCAAAGGTAAGATCTACCAAGATGAACTCTCAATTCTGAACCTCTACACTCCAAATGCAAGGGCATCTACATTTGTAAGAGAAACTTTACTGAAGCTCAAAGCACTCATTGTGCAACACACCTAATAGTGGGACATTTAAACACCCCACTCTCTGCAATGGACAGATCATGGAAACAGAAACTAAACAAAGACAAAATGAGAATAACAGAAGTTATGAAACAGATGAATTTAACAGATAGCTATAGAACTTTTATCCTTAACAAAAAAAGGATATAACTTCTTCTCAGAACCTCATTGTGCCTTATCTGAAGTTTACCATCTAATCACTCACAAATCAGGCCTCAATAGGTACAAGAAGACTGAAATAATTCCTTGCATCCTATCAGATCACCATGGACTAAGGCTGATCCGCAATAACAACATAAACAATAGAAAGCCCACATACACGTGGAAGCTTAACAACACTCTACTCAATGATAACTTAGTCAAGGAAGAAATAAAGGAAGAAATTAAAGACTTTCTAGCGTTTAATGAAAATGAAGACACAACATACCCAAACTTATGGGACACAATGAAAGCAGCCCTAAGAGGAAAATTCATAGCGTTAAGTGTGTGCAGAAAGAAACTGGAGAAGGCAAACACCAGCAATTTGACAGCACATCTGAAAACTATAGAACAAGAAGCAAATTCACCTAAGAGAAGTTTAATGCAGGAAATAATCAAACTCAGGGCTGAAATCAACCAAATGGAAACAAAAAGAACTATACAAAGAATCAACCAAACCAGGAGCTGGTTCTTTGAGAAAATCAACAAAATAGATAAACACTTAGCCCGACTAACTAGAGGGCACAGAGACATTATTCTAAAACAAGATCAGAAATGAAAAGGGAGACATAACAACAGACACTGAGGAAATCCAAAAAATTATGAGATCCTACTACAAAAGCCAATACTCAACAAAATGGAAAACCTGGATGAAATGGACAATTTTCTAGACAGATACCAGGTACCAAAGTTAAATCAAGATCTGATAAACAATCTAAACAGTCATATCTGCTAACAAAATAGAAACATTCATTAATAGTCTCCAAACCAAAAAAGCCCAGAAACAGATGGGTTTAGTGCAGATTTTTATCAGACCTTCAAAGAAGACCTAATACCAATACTCCTCAAACTCTTTCACAAAATAGAAACAAAAGGTAGTCTACCCTATTTGTTCTATGAATCCACAATTACTCTGATACCTAAATCACACCAAGACCTAACGAAGAAAGAAAACTTCAGACCAAATTCCCTTATGAATATTGATGAAAAAATACTCCATTAAATTCTTGCAAACCAAATCCAAGAACACATCAAAGAGATCATCCATCATGATCAAGAAGGCTTCATCCCAGGGATGCAGGGATAGTTCAATATATGTAAATCCATCAATGTAATTCACTATATAAACAAACTCAAAGAAAAAAAACGTATGATCATTTCATTAGATGCTACGAAAGCATTTGACAAAATCCAGCATCCCTTCTTGATAAAAGTCTTGGAAAGATCAGGAATTCAAGACCCATACTTAAACATAGTAAAAGCAATATACAGCAAACCAGTAGCCAACATCAAATTAAATGGAGAGAAACTTGAAGCAATCCCACTAACATCAGGGACTAGACAAGGCTGCCCACTCTCTCCCTACCTATTCAATATTGTACTTGAAGTCCTAGCCAGAGCAATTACACAACAAAAGGAGATTCGTTTCATAGGGAAACGAATTGGAAAGGAAGATATCAAATTATGATTTGCTAATGATATGATAGTATAATTAAGTGACCCCAAACATTCCACCAGATAGCTCCTAAACCTGATAAACAACTTCAGCAAAGTAGCTGGATATAATATTAACTCAAGCAAATCAGTGGTCTTCCTCTACATAAAGGATAAACAGGCTGAGAAGAAATTAGGGAAACAAAAGCCTTCACCATAGTCACAAATAATATAAAATATGTCAGTGTGACTCTAAGCAAGTAAGAGATCTGTATGACAAGACCTTCAATTCTCTGAAGAAGGAAATTGAAGAAGATCTCAGAAGATGGAAAGATCTCCCATGCTCGTGGACTGGCAGGGTTAATACAGTAAAAATGGCATCTTGCCAAAAGCAATCTACAGATTCAATGCAATCCTTATCAAAATCTCAATTCAATTTTTCACAGACATGGAAAGAGCAATTTGAAAATTCATCTGGAATAACAAAAAACTCAGGATAGCAAAAACTACTCTCAACAATGAAAGAACCTCTGGTGGAATAACCATCCTGGACCTTAAGCTGTGTTTCTGAGCAATTGTGATAAAGACTGAATAATATTGGTACAGTGACAGGCAGGTGGATCAATGGAATATAATTGAAGACTCAGAAATGATCCCACACACCTATGGTCACTTGATCTTTGACAAAGGAGCTAAAACCATCCAATAGAAAAAAGACAGCATTTTCAACAAATGGTGCTGGCTCAACTGTCGGTTAGCATGTAGAACAATGCAAATAGATCCATTCATATCTCCTTGTAAAGCAAAAATCCATGTGTATCAAGGAGCTCTACATAAAACCTAATACACTGAAACTAATAGAAAAGAAAGTGGGAAGAGCCTCTAGTACATAGGCACAGGGGAAAATATCCTGAACAGAACACAAATAGCTTATGCTCTAAGATCAAGAATTGTCAAATGGGACCTTGTAAAATTACAAAGATTCCGTAAGGCAATGGACACTGTCAATAGGACAAAATGGCAACCAACAAATTGCAAAAGTATGTTTACCAATATTATATCTGATAGAGGTCTAATATCCAATATACAGAAAGAACTCAAGAAGTTAGACTCCAGAGAACCAAATAACCCTATTTAAAAATGGGATACAGAGATAAACAAAGAATTCTCATCTGATGAATACCGAATGTTTGCGAAGCACCTAAAGAAATGTTCAACATCCTTAATCATCAGGGAAATGCAAATCAAAACAACCCTGAGATTACATGTAACACCAGTCAGAATGACTATGATCAAAAACTCAGGTAACAGCAGATGCTGGTGAGGTTGTGGATAAAAAAGAACACTCCTCCATTGCTGGTGGGATTACAAGCTGGTACAACCATTTTGGAAATCAGTATGGTGGTTCCTCCAGAAATTGGACATAGTACTATCAGAAGACCCAAGTATACCACTCCTGTGCATATACCCAGAAGGTGCTCCAACATCTCATAAGGACACATGCTCCACTATGTTCATAGCAGCCTTATTTATAATTGCCAGAAACTATAAACAACCATAGATGTACCTCAAGATGAATGGATACAGAAAACTTGGCACATCAAAATAATAGAGTATTAGTCAGCTATTAAAAACAATGAATTTATGAAATTCTTAGGGAAATGGATGGATCTAGAGAATATTATCTTTAGTGAGGTAACCCAGTCACAAAAGAACACACATGGTATGTACACTCTGATAAGTGAATATTAGCCCAGGATATCAGAATACCCAAAGTACAATCCACAAACCACAACAAATTCAAGAAGAAGGAAGATCAAAGTGTAGATACTTCATTCCTTCCTAAAAGGGGGAACAAAATACCCATGGAGGAGTTTCAGGGACAAACTATGGAGCAGACTGAAGGAAGGACAATTCTGAGACTGCTCCACCTGGGAATCCTTCACATATTCAATCATCAAATCCAGACACTATTGTGGATGCAAGCAAGTGCTGGCTGACATGAGCCTGATATAGCTGTCTCCTGAGAGGCTCTGACAGTACCAGAAGTAGAAGCTCACAGCCATCCATTGGACTGAGTATGGGGTCCCCAATGAAGGAGCTAGAGAAAGGAACCAAGGAGCTAGTGTTTACAGCCCCTTAGGATGAACAACAATATGAACTAACTAGTACCATTAGGGCGCCTAGAGACTAAATCACCAACCAAAGAGTACACATGTTGGAACTAATGGCTCCAGCAGCATATATATAGCAGAGAATGGCCTCGTTGGTCATCAAGGACAGGAGATGCCCTTGGTCCCATGAAGGTTCTATCCCTAGTGTAGGGGAATGCCAGGGCCAGGAATCAGGAGAGGGTATGTTGGTTAGCATTTGGAGGGAGGAAGGAACAGGATTTTTTATTTATTTATTTATTTATTTATTTATAATTTTTTCTTTTTTTTTTCAGAAAGGAAACTGGGAAAGGCGATATCATATGACATGTAAATAAAGAAAATATCTAATAGAACACAAAACGAAAAAGTTTGTATAATGTATTTTTTATAAAACCAAAAATTCTTCCATGTTCAACAGTTACAAATTAGAATATTCCTCTATGATTGTTTGAAATTTTTGATTAGTTCCTTAAGAAATACATGCAATTTATTTTGATATTGTTGATTCTTCTTTTACAACTCTTCAAATTTATCCCCACTTTCCTTATCCACCCAAAATGATGTGCTCAAAATTGTTTGATAAGACTGTCAATCCAATTCATTCTGTCAATGCACTCTTATATGTGTGGCCTTCCTCTGGAGCATAATGGACCTACATGAGTTCAACTCTTGCCACAAATTGACTTTCTTTCTCCGAGAAACTATCAACTACTAACAGTGTCCCAATTAGGGAAGACTTCATGCCCACCTCCCTCTCTGTGTTGCAAGTTTATTTGGCCACTAGCTGTCTCTGAGTTGTCAAATTTTAACAGTTTATATGTGTAACTGCCCTATAATGTTCAGAAAATACTGTTTTCTGAAATCATCCATCACTACTGGCTCTTTCTCTATTTTCTTCTATAGTGTTCACTGAGGCTTGGAAGAAAGGTGTGTGATGCTGATGTCTCATTTAAGGCTCAGAGATCCAGTCTTTTATTTCTATACATTGACCAGCTGGACCTCTCTGTGTTAGTTGTTTCCTACTTTAATGAAGGTTTATCTATGAGGGTTGAGAGATACATCAACTATTGGTATAACTATAAGTTCTTCAGAATCTATTTCCATCTAGTGGAGTAATAGCAATTGGTTCTTTCCAATTGTATATTGTTTTTCTAGCTACAGATTCTTGATGCCAATAATGGTGTCAACTATGAGTTTCATCTTGTGCATTGGGCCTTAAATTGAAACACAGTTTATTCCCATGATATTTTTTCATTATTTTAGGATGGGTTATACAGTATAATGCTACTTCAGTTATTATCATACCTGTCAGAGTTCACATACAGATAAGATTGATGATTATGTTTCTTCAGTGCCATGCATAGAACTTTCCAATACTGTGTGAGCTAAGCAGAGAGGGTGAAGCTTTTTGACAGGCCAGCTTGATTACTTCATGTTGTATAATTCATGTATGTACTATCTCCATCAATAGATGGCTATTGTCATGTTCCAGAGGTAAATGAAATTACTGGCAGTAACTTTTAATGTTTGAGAGTTCATTGGACCTGTATGGTCAACAACTTCGAAGGAAATAATCCAATCCTAGCACTATTTTTCATTAGCTTTTTACCTTGTGGAGGCTAGTGGGGGCATTGCAGTCATATTATAGGATAACATTATTTAAAATTTCTCTCTCCTAAGGTGCTGCAAACCCTTCAGCTCTTTGAGTACTTTCTCTAACTCCTTCATTGGGGACCCTGTGCTCAGTTCAATGGATGGCTGTAAGCCTCTACTTGTTTATTAGTTGGACACTCTCACAGCCTCTCAGGAGACAGCTGTATCAGGCTACTGTCAGTCAGCACTTTCTGGCATCCACAATAGTGTCTGGATTTGATGATTGAGTATGTGAAGGATTCCCAGGTATCACAGTCTCTGGATTGTCCTTCCTTCAGTCTCTACTCCATACTTTGTCTCTGCAATTCCTTCCATGGGTATTTTGTTCCCCCTTCTAAGAAGGAACGAAGTATCCACACTTTGGTCTTCCTTCTTCTTGAGTTTCTTGTGGTTTGTCTATTGTATTTTGGGTATTTTGAGCTTCTGGGCTAATATTCAGTGAGTGTATACCATGTGTATTCTTTTGTGATTAGGTTACTTCACTCAGGATGATATCCTCTAGATTCATCCATTTCCCTAAGAATTTCATAAATTCATTGCTTTTAACAGCTGAGTAATATTCTCTTGTGTAGATGTACCACATTTTCTGTAACCATTCTTCTGTTGAGGGACATCTGGTTGTTTCCAGTTTTTGGCTACTATAAATGAGGCTGCTATGAACATAGTGGAGCATGTGTCTTTTTTGCATGTTGGAGCATTTTCTGGGTATATGCCCAGAACTGATATAGCTGAGTCTTCTGGTAGTGCTATGTCCAGTTTCCTGAGGAATTGCCAAACTGATTTCCAGAGTAGTTGTATCAGCTTGCAGTCCCACCAGCAATGAAGGAATGTTCCTCTTTCTCCACAACCTTGGTACCATCTGCTATTTCAGAGCTCCCAGGGACTAAACCACCAACTAAAGTTGGTGGGACTCATGTCTCCAGTAGAATATCTATAGCAGAGTATGGCTCAGCTCGTTATCAATGGAAGGAAAGGCCATAGGTCCTGTTAAGCTTCTATGCCCAGTGTAGAGGAATGCCAGGGCCAGGAAGTAGGAGAGGTGTGTTGGTGAGCAGGGGGAAAGGGGAGGGAACACGGGTTTTTCTTTTCAGAGGGGAAACCAGGAAAGGAGATATCATTTGAAATGTAAATAAAGAAAATTTCTAATAAAAAAATAAAGATGCACAAAAAAATTTCTCTCTCTCTCTCTCTCTCTCTCTCTCTTTCTCTCTCTCTCTCTTTCTCTCTCTCTGTGTATGTATTTAAAAAGATTCTACAGTAGCAGCTTTCAAAATGACTTTTTCAAGTAAATTTTGAGTTATTTGTCCCTCCCTGTATTTCTTCCTCCATTTGCCTTTCACTGTATACCCTGTTTGGTGGAGTAGGGCCCTGTTCTCTTCCCATTCCCATGCTCTAAGAAATAAGACTCAGACTCAAAATATAATTACAAACATCTTAGTCATATACCTAGGCTGTTCTCTGGCTAGATACAACCTGAAACATCCCATTTATTCTAGTCCGCATTCTGACTTGTGGCTGGTTACCTGTGCTCAGGTACCATGCCTCTCTGTCTTATCACATCTTCCCAGCAATTTTTTTCCTGGCTCTATCCCAGAATACTTTCTCTCTTCACCTCTATGTTCAGCCACTTGTTTTTTAATTGACAGGTGATGCATCCACACAATACTCAAGGTATATTCTCTCTATATCATTTAATAGTTCTTGTTCCACTAATCTCCTCTACATGCCTATACCACTGCATTTTATCTCCCCTTCCTTGGAATTTCTCTGAGGTCTTTTCTCTATTTTCTATTTTCTCTATTTTCTACCTTTACTTTCTTATACTTTTCCACACATCAAATCTTGGTACTGCTATTGATAACATAATGTCTATAAATGATGAATCTTCATCTTCTGCAAGTTTACTAATTTCCTGACCTCTATGGCTATTCCAAGTTATATCCACAGAGTTCTTTTGTTCTTTTGGAGTCTGTGCTTGCACTTTATCTAATTAAATTTTTTCTTCAACATTTATCTCTATCTATCTATCTATCTATCTATCTATCTATATATCTATATATCTACCTATCTATCTACATCCTAGACACTGCAAATCTCCCCATCCAAACCTAGAGTGCTCTGCATATGGTATATACATTGGAATTGTTTTTTTCATTGAAAAGTGATTAGGTGGGATGGTTTACATGGTGTAAATGCCACACAGAATTTTTTTTAACATTTTGTTAATCATGTTTGTCCTTCAAAATTTTATTTCAACCTCACTTTTAAAAGAATTTCATGCATAGTCTTTACATGAAAGGACATATTTCATGATTCAATACTTGTCAGATAGTTCAAGTATTTTGACCATATTGATCACCACTTTCCATGCTACCATTCCACTATTCCCATTCTTCATCTCAAGCTTTTGCATGCACTCATGTGTGGGTATATATGCACATGGAGTGGGAAGAAGCTACTTTCCATGTCAGAGGGAAAAGATATTTTTCTTCTTGTTTTAGCTTATTTAGATTGATACAATATCAAAGTCTTTCATTTTTATGCAGATCACACAATTTAATTGTTCCCTATTTTTTTAATAAAGCTCTATTTTCTACCTTTACTTTCTTATACTTTTCCACACATCAAATCTTGGTACTGCTATTGATAACATAATCGTCTATAAATGATGAATCTTCATCTTCTGCAAGTTTATTGAGAAATAAGAGTCATATAAGAATTGCCTAGTATATATGTAAGTCAAACAGTATTTATGGGATGAAGAATTTTGTAAAGATAATCTCATGCCTCTATGATCATGAAGCTTTTATGTCTGTAAAATTTAACAGTATGCCTACTTGTTCTAAGAGCTTTAATACTTAAACTTATTTCCAAATAATTGAAAATCTTTATAGCTTTTATTTACTCCTAATATTATATCCCTGCAAAATTGTTTTATTTCATTAAATCTTGTATTATTTATTAAACTTAACTTACTTAAAGCATATAATTTTAGTAAATAAATTTATGTATAGATGCCCCACTGTAAGATTATAGCAAGATTTATTGCTGCTCATTAGAATGACCAAGAATTGAGATTGACAAAATTATACAGATTCAAGCAATGCTCCTTTTTATGTCTAATCTATGTATCAATATCTGTTTCTCTCTCTCTGTCTCTGTCTCTATGTGTGTGTGTGTATATTTGTGTTTGTGCGTGTGTATGTATGTGAATATGTGTACCAAATGTTATCTCTAAGACAATGATTATTTACATCTAGCCAATATATCAGATAACCACTGTTCTTTGATGTCAACTCAAAGGATCACTTGATGAGTGTTTGGAATGCTGCAGATAATTCAATAGATGTTTTATTAAAGTAGTGTGTACTTGGTGCTATAGCTGGGTTTCTTTACTTGAAACAAAAAATGTTCCTAAACTTTTTAAGTGCAAATATTATATTGTTTGTTATTAATTTATTCTGGTTTCTTTTAGTTCATTACATTCAATGTGTTGTACAACTCCATAGTTACAAATTATATAAATAGTTTGCATAATTTGTAGATTATATGCTCTTTAAAAATGTATTCTAGAAACATGGTTCTGTTCAAAATATCCTTATGATCACTATCTAACACTTTTAGGCAACCACTTAGAAAGGAAAAAAAAGTTCTAGAAATGAAAATTATCTCTATGAAAAACAATTTCATACACCAGAAATTTATTTATATTTAAGTATTCAAATGCAGAATGCAGTCTATTTGATAAACTTTGACACAAAACAGGACATTTAGCTGTATATCAGTATGTTAATGCAGGTTCTTTACAAAAAAGAAATAAAATTATGGGTGTACACAAAAGGGATTTACTGTGGGAAATTCTCATACTAATAGAAAGTACAAGAAAGCTGGAAGAGGAGACTTTAATGAATGATACGGAAAGGTACATGTGACAATATTGCATAAGAGGGGACTTTGATTATACTACATATGTAAATATAAATTAGCCACAGTAATAGGAAGTCTCTAAATCTACATAGCACTATAAAGTGTGCCATACCATACAGAACTGAGCCAAGAGATAACTGGTATTAATGTGAGTACTATGGTCTTTTCTCTCTTTGTAAATTGTACTTGATTATATTACCTGCATGGTTGTTTTGTCTGGAAATACATAAGTGCATCAAATGTAGACATACAAAGACCAGAAGGGTGTTGGATCACTTAAGCTGGAAATGCAGATGGATACAGAAGTATATATATGTAAATATTTATCATTTATCTGCTAAATATATACCAAAGGATATATATGATATATACATCTGTACACATATATGTATGTGTTTATGTATATGCATATATATACATATACATGTACATATATATGTACATATACATATATGTATATATTTGTGCATATATATGTGTGTGTATATATATACATATATATATATATATACATATATATATTTGCTTACAAAAAAAAAAGAATGAGCTTGAATTTTCCTGTTTTGACCTCGAATGTACAGGTATTATATGCCTATGTGATAGAAGTTAGTATAGGACAATGAAACTTCTGAATTTGAAATTTATGAAGATATTTGTTGTTTGGTTGTTATTATAGTGTCTTGCTTATTTTCCAAGAATCTTCAGAAATTTGTTAGCCATCTGCTTCTAGTGTTTTAACATTATTATAACTATGTGTAAAGTTTTATCATGTTATGATATTTCTCTCATTCCCATTTTTATTATCACTTCTCAGATGAAACTTTTGTTATAATGTATTTTTAAAGTAATATATGATTAATATTTTGAGAAGTAAGTTCAATCCATTTTATCTTATTTACCCAAATTGTTCTATATAGATTTTCTCTACTCTCACCTCCCTATACTCCTAACATTGAATTTATTCTGTTATTTTTCCCACCAATTTTGTGTTGCCCAACACTTTGTGTTGTGGGGTCTGACCTAGGGTAGTATTGGTCTACAGGGCTCACATCATTAAAGAAAGTAACTTTCCCTCTCCAAGTAGCTGTCAAGTGTCAATAGCTACCTGGAGGGGTGATCCTTTAAGAATCAGCCACTTTACACGGGAATTTTATCTGGCTTGAGCCCATGGAGGTCTTCTACATGTTTCCACAGTCTCTGAGTTCATATATACAACTTCCATATTGAACTTGTACAACATTGTTTGCATGAAGTTACCCAGTTGTTTTCCAGTATATTACAGAATTCTCTCCCCGGAATACTTATATGAATGTCTTCTTTAAGATGATCATATAATTAATCAATATCTTATTAAATTATCAGCCACAATTACTTTCAAGCCCACATTTTGGCTCATTGATATTTTATTTCCAATACCACATATGACATCATTGCTGATATTCTGCTCCACTGGTTGAATGGTTGAGTGTGTGTGTGTGTGTGTGTGTGTGTGTGTGTGTGTGTGTCTGAAAGCATTTACTTTAATGTATTTTGCCAGAATAATCCAATTAGCAGCAAATGCTTTGTATATTTGGAGCATTCACATACTTTAAAACTAATTTATTTAATTTTCAATATATTACTTATCCTATAGACAACCATTGGTAATCTACATATAAATGTATGTTGTAAAGAGGTATTAAGCAAATGGTGAATAATAATTATAGAACCCTGTTTAAGCTGTCATTTCTACCTGTAAAATTTATGTTTCCTCAATGCTGTCAATAATCATCTGTTTCTTACCCCACTTCATAAATCGCCAGTGATCACTTGCTACCTATCGATAAATGCTGTCAGGTTCCTCTATCTCCCAGTCTTCTTCTAGAATTTTAGCTTAGGTGTATATTATCAATTTGAAAATTATGATGGACACTTTTATTTTCATGGTTTTATTAAATCAGCCTGAAAATTCTGGCCTTGAGATTGAGGTTACTAGCAAATGAAATTCATGTATAGAAAGAAAAGAAGAAAGAGGGGGAGGAGGAGAAGGGGAAGAGAAGGAGGAAGAGGAGCAACTTCTCAATATAAATCATAGTACCTTCAAATCCTGCTAGTATTCTGAGTAATAGTATCAAAATACAGCAACAGCAGAGCAGAAGCATTTCTTAAGCTATAAGTGCTCTATGACCCAGTGCCATTCCCAGCTTTACCTGCTTAAGAATGAGTTGTGACTTCCCTCTAGCCTCTATACCCTTTACTGGCCAAATCCTGTTGGAGATGTAAAGATTGATTGGAATATCTGTGTAGAATGCACAAACTTCTCTCCAACCCCCACTTCCCAAATCCTCATGGAACTCTAGACATGGCAGTGATCTTTGATTCAACTGGGAATCTGCATGTCCAAATGTCTCCAATTTGTTTTTGACCAGTCAATACAGATGCCAGAGGCCAATGGCTGGGCAAAGGGAGACGGAGCTGGACACTTAGTGTGGAATGGGCTTCACGCATGGTGGAAGAAAAAAAGGATCTCCATGAAGTGGTGGGAAACAGATGGACATAGGAGCTGCAGGAGATAAAGCCAGACAGCCATGTGAGAATTCGGGTGGGTGGCCGCTAGCCACTTATCCGCTTAGACCTGGGGTAGCAGGGGAAGGTTTAAGAGTGCCCAGCCTTTGAAAGTCAGGTGGCTGAAAGTGTGCGACCAGCAGGGAGCACAAAGTGGTGTAGCCCAATCTTAGCTCTACAGATCCTAGGCAATATTCATCATCCAGGCAGAGCAGCCCAGGTTGAATGCTACTGTGGCCTCCTCCTCCTAATTTCCTTGCCTGCTCTGCTACATGTCTTTATTTCCTGTATTTCTTTCAGTGAGTTATTGACATCCTCCTTAAAGGACTCTTTTCTTCATGAGATAGGATTTTAAGACAGATATCTGATTTTCAGGTGTGTTGGTATATTCATAGTCTGCTATGGTAGGAGAACTGGGTTCTGATGATGCCCACATATTGTGGCTTCTGTTGCTTCTGTTGTCTTTTGCTTGCCTTTCACCATCTGGATATTCCTGGTGTTTGCTGGTCTGAGTGACTGTATGGAGTCTGCCTCTTTTGTCCCTAGTTGCTTCAGGTCTACAGGTAAGCCTGCTGCCCTGGCTGTATCAGACATCCTGTGGGGCCTTCCAACTGGGAGCTCTTCACGGGGGCAGAGAAGCTGCTGATATGTTGTCCGTGGTGCAGTTGATCTCCTGGGAGGTCTTCAGACTGTTGGGACTTCAGTGGAGCAGTCGAAATGTTGTCCATCTTCCCTGAGTGCGGCAGTTCCTCAACTGCTCTGAGTGCAGCAGGTCCTCTAGGATGGATTGGGATATGATATCTTCATAGGAGCAGACCAACTGAGAGTCTGTCCCAGAAGAAAGGATGAGGCAGAACGCATGTCTACAGTTCCATGAGGACTTGGGAAGTGTGAGGTTGAGGGAAGTTTGTGCATTCTACACAGTTATTCCAATCAATCCTTACATAATTTAGATGGAACAGCTTTGAATCCTTTAAATTTGCATAATGCTTCATAACTTAAATTATTTTGCAGAAACGTTTTATTTTTAATGTAAGCTAGTTATAAAGGGTAAGCCCTAAGTATTGTATTTCCCTTTTAGGAAGTGATATAATTCTCACATGAAAGTGAAGTCATTCATTTTGTAAAATTTACTGCAAATAGTAGCTATACAAATCCAAGGTAATAGAAAAAGCATAACCTCAAAATATTGTCTGGTTTTGGGTGCATAATATTTCCACCTGATTGTTAAAGGCGTGCTTTTGTTTACATTTATGTTCTGTTAGAGCCTCTGTTCTTTGCTAGGGTAATTTTCAGGAAAGACAAAATAAGTTTTCTTTCCAAGAACAGAGCCAGCAAGGGCTGATTTTTTTTTAATTTAGGATATTCATATCAAATTTATGAAGAAGTCTCCAACTCTGTAAAGCCATCCATGTGTGAGAGTCTTTTTCTTTTTTTAATTGATTATTTTATTTATTTACATTTCAAATGTTGTTCCCCTTCCCAGTTTCCCCTCTGTAACCCTCCTATCCCACCCCCTACTTCTATTGGGGTGCCCTCTCACCCACCAACCCACTCTTGCCTCAAGCCCTACCATTCCCTTATACTGGGGCATCGAGCCTCCAAAGGACCAAGGGCCTCCCATCCCATTGATGCCAGGTAAGGCAATCCTGTGCTCCAAGGACTGCTTTTAAGTGTAGAACCTTTTAGATGGTATATCTGCTAGAGTGACTAAGAGTTTCAGCAGCTCTCAGGTGGCTCTACTATGGTAGAGTTCAGAGAGCTCGATTCTACACAAGAAAGGAAACCTCTCAGTAAGAGTTCATTTCCGCCTCCACACACATTTCTTTGGATGAATCCTCTTATATATTCTATTTGCTTTGAAGAGCGAGAATGGCCTTGTACGGACTGGAGGTACTGGAGTGGGGAATTTCAATAAACTGTACATAAATAATTGCTATCTATCGTCTTGACTGTTTTGCTTCCACTATTTCTTAACTGTCAAATATGTCCTCAAACAAAAATATCTGGCCAACATTGAAGGCTGATTTAAAAGAGATCACATCAGATGGAATGGACATCATCATCATCATCATCATCATCATCATCTAGTCTTTTCTACAATCCAGTCGTTATACACCTTTTGGTCAATTCTCTTAATGTTCCTCATCCTATACCTCTTCTTGCAGTCTAGAAGAGGATGTCCCACCCAACCCTACCCCAGCAATCCTCCCCACTTTGGGGCCTCAAGTCTCTCAAGGGTTAGGTGCAGGATGAATGGACATTTTATATATGTTTAACATTTACAAACATGTCTTGTCTACATGGTTCCCATGTGGACAAGTAGTCCTTCAATATGCTGCATTTACTTTGAAATTATTTTGGTTTTGATATTCATTGAGTACATATGATTTTATATTTTAAAATGCTTTTAAAAAGTGTTCTATTCAAGACCACAGAGATTTGAAGAAGAGTTCATTGACTTAGGGAAAGCAAAATTTAAAAATGTTATCAATCCTGAAGTTGGGGAGGGAAAGTTATCAGAAACTATATTAAACAACAATAGCAAAACCACAAAACACAAAATTAAATAAGAATAGAAAAGGTTGTCATTCAAAACAGGGATAAAACATGTAATATATAAAATTATATACTACATAAATACAATTACAGTATGTTATATTATATAATGACTGATTATTTATTATACAAAACTATGTATTACATATCATGAAAAGGAGTATGTTGAAGCTTGCAATTTGCAATAATACATAGTTCTTAAGGAACATAAATGTGAAACAGAAATTCCACTAAGGTGTGTCTATGTTGAAGAAAAGAAAAGCTTCACAGAATTGCAGAGGAACTTTGAGAATGAATGGACTATGGAGTTGGACTCAATGTTTTCTTTGTTTTATAATTTTAAAAGAGAAAGATAGGGAAGTAAGGGGTAAGCAGTAAGTAAGCAGTTCAGAGTGGGAAATTATAAATATATCATCTTCAGTTTTCAAGAAATAAATTAAAAATGTTCAAAGAAAAGAAAAAAGGAAATCAAAATTTTAGATAATAGTAGGATATATAAGAGATTGTATGGACACCCAGGATCAGAGGTGTGCTGACACACCCAGGACCAGAGGTAAGCAGGAACAAACATCTGTCCCAACACTGGGAGTAACTGGGACCAGCTTGACCAGGCACACAAGAACTCCGCCAGCCCAGTGACTCGGGTTCCTTCTGGTCAGTCTGGGTTAGTGTTCTGAGCAGACCTTGGGCACAAGCTCTGCAGCCAGTCCCACAACACACAGAGAAAGCCACACTCCCAGGTGATCTAACAAACCCAGGATCCCAGGATTCCAGAATCACAGGATCACAGAGACAGCTTGACTCTGAGGAGTTCTGACACAACCAGGATCAAAGGAAGGACAGGCTCCAGTCAGATTTAGCAAGGGCAGGTAGCACTAGAGTTAACCAGATGGCGGGCTGCAAGAGTAAGAAAATAAACAACACAAACCAAGGTCACTTGCCATCATCAGAACCCAATTCTCCTACCATAGCAAGTCCTGGACACACCATCACACCAGAAACACAAGATTCAGATATAAAATCACTTATCATGAAGATGATACAGGACCTTAAGAAACACATAAATAGCACCCTCAAAGAAATATAGAACACAGGTAAAGAGCTAGAAGCCCTTAAAGAGGAAACACAAAAATCCCTTAGAGAACTACAGAAAAACACAATCAAACAGGTGAAGGAAATGAGCAAAACCATCCAGAACCTAAAAATGGAAATAGAAACAATAAAGAAAACAGAAAGAGAGACAACCCTGGAGATACAAAACCTAGGAAAGAAATCAGGAGCCATAGATGCAAGCATCACCAACAGAATGCAAGAGATAGAAAAGAGAATCTCAGGGGCAGAAGACATCATAGAAAACATTGACACAACAGTCAAAGAAAATGCAAAAACAAAAGGCTCCTAACCCAAAACGTCCAGGAAATCTAGGACACACTGAGAAGACCAAATCTAAGGATAATACGTATAGAAGAGAGTGAAGACTCCCAATGTAATGGGCCAGTAAATATCTTCAACAAAATTATAGCAGAAAACTTCCCTAACCTAAAGAAAGAGATGCCCAGGAACATACAAGAAGCCTACAGAACTCCAAATAGACTGGACCAGAAAAGAAATTCCTCCTGTCACATAATAATCAAAACACCAAATGCACTAAACAAGGAAAGAATTTTAAAAGCAGTAAGGGAAAAAAGGCAAGTAACATATAAAGGCAGGCCTATCAGTATTACAGCAGACTTCTCACCAGAGACTATGAAAACTAGAAGATCCTGGGCAGATGTCAAGCAGACCCTACAAGAACACAAATGCCAGCCCAGACTACTATACCCAGCAAAACTCTCAATTGCCATAGA
>NW_022196910.1:51671598-51671957 GCF_008632895.1 Mastomys coucha
CTCGGGGTAGTTCACAACTATCTGTAGTTTCAGCTCCAAGGAATCTAATGCCTTCTTCTAGCCTCATCAGGAACCCATACTTAAATGCACACATTCACACAGACATACACATCATTTAAAAATTAAAACAAGCCAGAATCTCCATTCAGAAATAGATGCCTTCTTTGAAGCAGTTTGGGAGATTGGCAAGCATCATGTCTATGTCTCATATACTGCTGATTAATCCTACCAAGATAAACTTATTTAGAATGAAAGTTCTTCCCCAAATACCCTGTCATCATTTTAGGAGTGACTGTGGGCAGCATGACACTTTTATATTGATGAAAGTTATCCAGCTGCCCATGGAAAAAAAAAAAAAA
>NW_022196910.1:51672650-51678866 GCF_008632895.1 Mastomys coucha
ATATTTTCTTGTTTTGGTTTTCTATTTGTTTTTGTTGGTGGTTTTGTTTGTTTTTGTTTGTTTGTTTGTGTGAGACAAAGTCTCAGTGTATGGATGTGGCTAGCCTGGATCTTCTTATTTAGACGAGGCTGACCTCAACTTCACAGTGATCTGCCTGCTTATTTCCTGAGGGCCTAGATTAAAGGCAAAGACCACCACATCTCATCCACTGTTCTGATTTTCACTTTACCAATTAATCCTATTCAATATATTTCTATATAACTATTTGCTGTCTTTGTATCTTTGCAGAAATACCTACTTGAAACCTTTCTTCACTTCAGTTGATTATTACAGTTTTATGTTGCAATCATAGTTGTTCTTATGTTTTTGAGACATTGATAAATGTCATAAAAAGTGCCTACAGAAGAATAAAGAGTGTAAAAAAAAGAGATTATATGAAGGTTTGGAAGTACAATCTAGTAAAGGTAGTTGAATAGTTAGATACATTTGTCTGACTGACTTTGCTTGATGAAGAAAAAACCAAGACAAAAATGGATAGTTTGCCTAATACAGACTATTTTGACTGTCAGGAGGTTCTGACATGTGCATGTGTGGCCAGGATAAGTATATATATGACCTCACTTGTTGTCCCATAGGCTGGAGGCCTGGTTGAGGTTCTCTCTCTCTCCCTGGTGGTAGAGGGCCTGCTGCTGAGGCCTGGGTTTCTCTTTCCTTTGGGGCTGAGCTGTTGTTGCACAGTATGTTAGTTAAAAAGGAGGCAATGTATAAATGAGTTATTTTATTGTAGGAAGGGGGAAATATGCTGGTTAAGTAAAGGGAAAGAAAGGAGAGGAAGAAGAGAGAGAGAGATGAAGAAATCAAGAGAAGAGAACAAAGAGCAGACAGGAGAGAGAGAGAGAGAGCAAGAGAGAGTGTGAGAGGAAGAGGAAGAGTAAGAGGAAGAGAGCAAGAGAGAGGAACAAAGAGCAAGAGTAAGAGGAAGAGAGCAAGAGAGCAGGAGAGTGAGGAGGGGGCAAAGTGCCCCTTTTATTGTATGGGTCATGGAGTGTCTGGGTTGTGGTCAGATGACTGGGTGTAAGATCCAGCTAGAATGCTGGGAGCTTGGGGCATTGTCTGCCTGATAGAGCACACATCTCCTGCAGGGGTAACAGTGAGGGGTTTGGGCTGAAATCTGAGCCATTGTTCAGGAGCTATCACTGAACACCTAACGTCCCTTCTGAACAAATTTACTCTGCTCAGCGGGTCTCAGGGGTTCTGAGGTGGCAGCTCTACTGGACCCTGGCTGTCAGAACAACTCACTGCCCCACACTCACAGACATACTTGTTCTTCATAAGTGAACCAACAAAGCCATTAAACAAACTCCTTCTCTCTTCCATTTCGAACTATTCCTTTACTTTCCACCTGAGATGGAATCTTGAAGAATACTCATACAACTGGAAATACTAAACATATGACCTTCTACAGCTGGCTGTTTTCCACATGTGTTCTTAATATTCAGAGAGAAGTGTCATTGTTTTATATCCTACATAATTAGAAAAATACAAACTAAAAGCACAATGACACATAACCCATCCCTATCATGATTAATTTGTAAAACAAGTTACAGGCCTTATTAGATATAGAGAAAATGAAATTGTTTGCACTCTTAGTTGAAAGGAGGCATAGTGCTACCACTAAGAAAACAGCCCTGAGTATCCTTTAAATATGCAAAAGGCTCAAAGTGCAAGTTGGACATCTTACTTTAGCTTGTGTGTCCAAAAGACTGATATCAATGTCCCAAAGAAATATCTGTTTAGATTTTCATGTAGCAAAGATATGAAAATGATCTCTATAGCTACAGAGTGAAAATAATAGTCTATGTATATATAGTAAAACTATTATGTTATTTAACTCTTAAAATTATTGTGTAATATAATGGATTTCAATTGATACATTCATGTATGTACACCCTCACCTTTTTTCATTTCTCATTCCTGTTCATTTCCCTAATTCCTCCCTCCTACTGATGTGCTCCCTCCTGCTACATGATTCTTGGATTTTCATATCACACATGTGCTATATAGAAGACAAACATGTGCTATTTATCTTTCAGGGTGTGGTTCATTTCATTTAGCACAACTTCCTTTTTTATGGCTGGATAGTGTTCTATTGTCCCTATGTAATTTGCTGATGGATATCTGTGGTGCCTCTGTAACTTGGCTATGGTAAGTCACAGCACAATAAACATGAGTGTGGTGCATTATCTTAATGAAATAGCTCTCTCCTTCTATACTCAGGGGTGGGTAGAGCTGGGTTACATGTTATTTTTATGTTTAGTTTCTAAGGAACACTCATATCAACTTCCATAGATTCTGAGGGTTCCACTCCCCAAATCAGCATTTGTTGTTACTAAATAAAAGTCATTGTTGCTAGAGCATGATGTCATCTCAGAGTACTTTTGATTTACATTTTTAGGGTGGCTAAGGACATCAAACATTTATCCACATTCACCCTCAAAAGGAAGTAAATATTTCTATACATGACCACATGGATGAACAGTATCAACAAAAATGAAATTTAATCTACACAATACTCAGAAATGAACTCATAGTGGTCTAAGATGAGTAAATATAGACTTGAATTAAAAAAATATTGTAGCGGAAATCCTAGGCTGGAACTTTAGAGCATTCATCTTTATAATCTGTTCTATCATCCAATGCATCAGCAGCTAAATTAGGCTAGAAGAACTATAACAAGCAGCTTGTCTGCAGAATAAACAATGAGCAGAATAAGAATAGGAGGTAGTTGAAAACATAGTATGTGATAAAAGTTAATATCCAACCAATAAAAGTACTCAAATTCAATAGTTAAATAAATAAATAAATAAATAAATAAATAAATAAATAGGAAAACCAACTGAAGACCAGGTAATAGAGTTGAATAAACATTTTTTTTCCAAAGGAAACATACAGATAGCCAGAAAGAAGGTGAGTAGGAACCCAGGCAGTGTTTCAATAAGTGCTGGCCCTTAAGACCTTTAGAAAAACAATACATCACTGGCCTGAAGTAGAAGCCACAGATTTTTAGGAAAAGTTTGTTTTTTAAAATAAAATAATATGGGAAGAGCAAACGTCAGTTGAGGAGTAACATCTGTCAGACTGGCTTTTGAGAATGTCTGTGCAAGCATTTTCTTCATACTGAATACTATGTGAAGTCTCAGAACAACATGGGGAATGTGACCACAAGTCCAGAATCAGCACTCTTCCCTGGTTGTTTAGCTTTCTTTCTCTGAAGGCCTGCCTGGAACTCCTATGGTGGCTTCCTTTAGAAATGGATTATATCTCAGTAGTCATAAGATTAAATAAACCACTTCCTATCTTAAGATGGATATGGACACATTATTTTATCACAGAAATAGATAGCAAAGAAGCACCATAATAAAGGCAAATTGTTGAAGAAAATATTGCCTAAATTTTCCTTTATGTAAATAATAAATATTACTATTTTGCTGTGAAACTGTGTCCTCTTACTACATAAGATGCATGGACAAATGTGATAATAAAAATTATAGTCTATTAACAGAATAAGAGAGACCTGAAATTTTATGGAAGGGGTTCTTTTCATACATTTGGTTAAACTTCTATGGTTTTTATACTTTCTTATCAGAATGCCATTACTAAATTTTATCAACACCTTCAAGCAGAGCTCAGTGTACATCTTTTCTCATTACTTTGTTTAAAAAAAAAATGAAGTGTCATCCTGATTCTTAAATCATGTGTCATGACTCTAGAGATAAGATATGAGATTTGTTGTCAACAAAGAGTATCTAGAAAGTGATATAATCAATTCTTCTCCACAAATCCCTATTTCCCCCTTAAAGGAAACAGTAAGCAAGCAAATGAGGTTACAAGGATATCCATGGATACTGTAGATCAGATTCTTTCTTTCTGTAAACATAGTGGTTTTCCTACAAAGTGAAGTTCTATCTGTCTTATATCAATTCTGACTACATGGTTGAAAGGTCTATCTTAGTAGAGAAGCATGAGATTGGTACACAGTGATGTTAATATTTCATTTCTATTGGGGAATATTACCTTTCATAGATAAAAAGTAAAATGTGATTTGTTGGACTTAAATACAGACACTTTGTGATGGCTGATCTTTCAAAATGAGTACCCATTAGCCATCAGTACTAAAGTGCAACAGTGCTAGAATAGTACCCAAGCTTCAAGGCAGTTCTAGGGGTAAAATCGAGTTTCTAACTGTTAAATAATACGTTTCAATAATAAGTGTCTTATTCACAAAATAATTATTAATATTCATATCATACTAGTTTTCACATAGTTATAGGCACCAGTTTGAAAAGTAGTGAATAAGTCATAATTAATTAAATAACTACATACAGGAAGGAGTACTTAGTTCCATGATATAGAGGAGATATTATATATATATGTGTGTGTGTGTGTGTATTATATATTATATATTATATTACATTGTGACATACATGATAGGTATGGTTAATGTATATATGTAATATATACTAGTGATATATATGATACATTTATATATTTATGTATTGAGAATATTTATGATATTATGATATATGATAACATATATCTTGAAAGGATATTTGTAATGAGAAATATAATCTGTCTAAAATATGTCAATGAGAACATTTCTGTATTATATGCCATGCATTCTTTCCTATAAAGAAGATATCATTTTTGTCTGAGCCACTGAGTGGATGAATCATGCCTGCCACCATTTTCTCATTAAGAGATGGTGAAATACTTTATGATTCAGGTTATTATGTATCACACAAGAGTTCATACTTTACTACTTCTATCCTAATTTGTCTTAGATTGTTTATTTTCATCTTATTTTTAGTAAAATAAGTGAAAATTTTCTAAGAATACAATTTTTCTACAACTATCATTTTATTTTCTAACTCTTGCATACCAGATATTCCAAGAAAATAGGCTCTTGTTGCACAGTGAAGTCTAGACTGCAGAACACAGAATTATCCCTTCACATCACAGTAAGAAAGCCTTTTTCCTGTTCTGGCAGGGTGGCTGATTTGGGATATCCAATAGAAAATTATAGCCATTCATCAGAGAAGCCAAGGGAGTCATCATTTACAGTAAAACCTTAGGCTTGTGGATGGCTGTAAACCATCACGGACAGAATTGCTCACATCGCACTCCTCGGGGGTTTCTGGCTTCCTAGTAAAAGAAATAGGGACACAGTAAAGTTGTTTTGTTTCTTAACCATTGTCTACAGGGGGACTCCAAACATGTCTAAATTTCAGGCTCTTTGTTTTCAGAAAGTATTAAAGTAAGGCATTCAGATCATTACCACTTGTCCTGGGAACTAGTGGGCACTAGTATCTTCTTGTAGTTACTCCTAGGAAGGTGTTCTGAGTGTATGTTGCTTTGCTTCTGGGGGAGTAAATAGTCTAGGCAAATAGTTTTTAATGTTGCCCTTGGTTTGAGATTATTTTCTTACTAGTTGGACTCAGACAATTAAATGTGTCAGACATCTCAGAACCACAGGATCTGTGCTCTATCCCAGAGCAAAAGGTGCTCTCACCAGTAGAGACTCTAATACAAGTTCATTCATTGATCTTAGTCTTTTAATTTTGTGCATAAGGCTGAAATGAAGGTGACAATTTTGGCAGGAATGATTGACATACTGTTGTTTGATGTTCTATTACTTTTTCCCCCTAATCACCGCTATTTTTAGTCTTAATTTCTTACATTGAGGCTTTTAGGACAAATCAATGTGAAACATCTGTGTCTTCCTTCCTCAAGTAAATGTCCAGAAAATAATAAATAGTTCTTACTCTTGCCTCTCTTTGTCTCCCTTGTCTCTTGCTCTCTTGCTCCCCCTTTCTCCCCATTTCCTTTTCCTTTCTCTCCATGTGGTCATTGCCAGCCTCTACTTCTCTACTTTTTCCTTCTCTCTGCTTTTCTCTGCCTCTATTGCCCTCTTAACCTCCCCTCCCCATGCCCTGAATAAATTCTATTCTATGCTAAAAAAAATAATAGTAAACAGTAAAATCAAATCAAACTATAACTTAAAATTGCAAGCCTGGAAATTTTCTCTCCTTTTAATGGAATTCTAAATATTTCACATAAAACAAATTTAGTTTCAGATTTTAAAAAAATCATTTTTTTCTTTTTTTTTATTATTAGATATTTTCTTTATTTACATGTAAATTTCTCCATTCCCAGTTT
>NW_022196910.1:51679194-51681146 GCF_008632895.1 Mastomys coucha
TCAGGAGATAGCTATATTTAGGCTGGCTTGCCCTTCCTTCGGTCTCTGCTCCATAGTTAATCTATGCAGCTCCTTCCTCAGGTATTTGGTTTCCCCTTTTAAGAAGGAATGCACTGTCCACCTTTGGTCTTCCTTCTTCTTGAGTTCATTGTGGTTTGTGGATTGTTCTTCCTGTATTCCAACCATACAGGAAAAAAATCTTAAAATCAAGTGCTAACTAAATTAATTCCCAAACTAATGGAATATAATTCTTCTACTATGAATATTACTATATTGTAAAATAGATGCTGTATTAAATTTTAGCATTCAACATACTTTGTTTCCTGCCCTGTAGAGCTGCATGCACACAAAATTTGGTAAAACTATATGGCCGAAACTTTTTAGATGCCATATTTGATTCTTCTCCCTCAAAGAAAAAAGATATCTAAGATGATAATAGCAAAAAACAATTCTTCATAAATTCAATTAAGATAGCATTCCTGAAGAATTGGCTAAGGCATAAGGCTTGGGATTTCTTGAGGTTCCATACACACTTTCCCTATTTGGTTTGAGCTGTCCACATCAACTTTAATTTGGCCCTTCTTACAGGAACTTTTTATTATTAATTATTTTATTTATTTACATTTTAAATATTGTCCCCTTCCTGGTCTTCCCCTCCACAAACCCCATTTTCTCTACCCACTTCCCTTTGTCTTTTGTACCTCTCCTCCCATTGATGTCAATTAGAAAGTTCATTATCAACACTGTTTAGCAAAACATAATAACATACTGAGCACATTTCTTATATCTGTAGGTATTCAATGTGTAAAAATCTCAAATACCTGCAAAACAAACAAAACAAAAAGAACAACAAAACCACAGACAACTTCTGCTAGTATAGGTTATACTGTAATGGAAGCAATAATTATTTTTATATATATTAAAAATTACTAAACTAATAGGTTTATGGTTTTATTTTTATTTTAAAACGAGGGTGGTTATTCATATAATTTTACCTTTGTCTTATTACTCTATTTCTCAATAATATATCTATTTCTTCATAATCAAATTGTTAATAAGTTTTATATTTTGTAGATGCAACTGTAGTAGTTTAGCCTAATGCACTGCTTGTATTCTAATGCTAAGTGCTGGTCTCCAAGACTCAGGGTCAGCATGCAGCATTTGGGAACTGTCCCCCAGTTAATTCAGATTGGTAAATAAAGATTTCAGCAGCCAATGACTGGAGAGAAGAGAGATAGCCAAGGGTTAGGTTTCCCAGGCTAAAGACCACAAGGAAGGAGGAAGACCCAGAAGCCACCTTGAAAGGGTAAGAAAGTGCAGGACACAGAGCTGCCATGGAGGAAGAAGAGTGTGCAAGACAGAGAAGAAAAGCTTCCATGTAAAAGGACCAAGAAAACCTGGTCCAGAGGGCTGCTCAACGGGGTCAAGAGCAGCCCAGTCAGAACACAGAAATTAGTATGTAGCTATTCGGGGTTTTCAATAGGAAAGTGGATTCTAATGCATGGAGGTTAGATATCATGCTGCTTAAGGAATATTAAAATATAAAGGCTGTATGTGTTTTTCTTTTTCATATTTATTTATTTATTATTAGATATTTTCTTTATTTGCATGTCATATGATTTCTCCTTTCCCAGTTTCCCCTCCAAAAAACAAACAAACAAACAAACAAAAACAACAAGAACAAACCCCTGCTGCCTCCCCCCTCCCCATGCTTGCCACACCACCCTCTCCCACTTACTGGCCCTGGCATTCCCCTACACTGGAGCACAGAACCTTCGCAGGGCCAAGGGCCTCTCCTCCCATTGATGATCGACTTTGCAATCCTCTACTATACACATGCTGCCAGACCAATCAGTCCCACCATGTATAGTCCTTGCTTGGTGATTGAGTCCCTGGGAGCTCTGAGGGTACTAGTTAGTTCATATTGTTGTTTGTCCTATGGGACTGCAAAC
>NW_022196910.1:51681769-51687320 GCF_008632895.1 Mastomys coucha
TTTCTGTATCCATTCCTCTGTTGAGGGACATCTGGGTTGTTTCCAGTTTCTGGCTATTAGAAATAAAGCTTCTATGAACATGGTGGAACATGTGTTGTTATTACATGTAGGAGCATCTTCTGGGTATATGCCCAGGAGTGGTATAGCTGGGTCCTCAGGTAGAACTATGTCCAATTTTCTGAGGTAACACCAAACTGATTTCCAGAGTGGTTGTACCAGTTTGCAATCTCACCAGCAATGAAGGAGTGTTCCTCTTACTCCACAACCTCTCCAGCATCTGCTGTCACCTTAGTTTTTTATCCTAGCCAATCTGACTGGTATGAGGTGGGATCTCAGAGTTGTTTTGATTTGCATTTACCTGATGACGACGTTGAACATTTCTTTAAGTGCTTCTCAGCCATTCAGTATTCATCAGTTGAGAATTCTTTGTTTAGCTCTGTACCCCATTTTTAACAGGGTTATTTGGTTCTCTGGAGTCTAACTTCTTGATTTCCTTGTATACATTGGATATTAGCCCTCTATCAGATATAGAACTGGTAAAGAAAGACCTTTTCCCAATTTGTTGTTTTCCGTTTTATCCTATTGACAGTGTCTTTTGCCTTACAGAAGCTTTGCAATTTTATGAGGTCCCATTTGTCAATTCTTGATCTTAAAGCAGAAGCTAATGGTGTCCTCTTCAGGAAATTTTCCCCTGTGCCTATGTGCTCGAGGTTCTTCCCCGCTTTCTTTTCTATTAGTTTCAATGTATCTGGTTTAATGTGGAGGTCCCTGATCTACTTGGACTTGAGCTTTGTACAAGGAGATAGGAATGGATCGATTTGCATTTTTCTACATGCTAATCGCCAGTTGAGCCAGCACCATCTGTTGAAAATGCTGTCTTTTTTCCACTGTATGGTTTTAGCTCCTTTGTCAAAGATCAAGTGACCATAGGTGTGTGGGTTCACTTCTGGGTCTTCAGTTCTGTTCCATTGATCTACCTGCATGTCACTGTATCAATACCATGCAGTTTTTATCACAATTGCTCTGTAGTACAGCTTAAGGTCCTGGATTGTGATTTCACCAGAGGTTCCTTTATTGTAGAGAATAGTTTTGGCTATCCTGGGTTAGAAAGAGCAATTTGCAAATTCATCTGTATGTGTTTTTCATTTGGAAACATTTTCATACTGAAACATAAACCATTGAGCTGGTTAGTAATCCTGTGATGGGATTTATAAAAATATTCTTACTACATATAACTTATTCAATGATTTCTGAAATGAGATGAAACCATCTACAAAGCAACTTATTATAAATAGCATGCGGCCTTTTATGAACTCCACTTCCTATGGTCTCTTATTAGCTTCATGACTTCTTTGAACATTATACCTGAAGGACGCATATCTGAAGAATCAAAACTAACAACCATTAAGGTGAGAAAATATGCATCACTTTGATTTCTTAGTCTTAGTTATCCCATTCAGATTCATGGCTTCCAGCTTCATACTTCATCCATCCAACTGCAGTTTTCATATTTTATTTGTCTTACCAGATGAATAATATTTCATTACTCAGTTGTAGCACATTTTCATTACCCATTCTTCAGATGATGGGCATTTGTGTAGTTTTTGGAAATCTTTAACCTGTTATAATTAGAGCCACAGTTAACATGGATGAGTAAGAATCTCAATAGTAGGATATAGAGTACTATCATCTATCTATTTACCTATCATCTATCCATCCATCTATCTATCTATCTATCTATCTATCTATCTATCTATCTATCTATCTATCTGTCTGTCTGTCTGTCTATAATCTATTTATCTATCATCCATAATCTCTATTTCTTTATCTATGTCTGTTTCTATATTATCTATGTATTCCACTCTGGATGTGTAAATTGAAATCTCAATGTACTTTTATTTCACTCTTCAAAGAGCTAAAGATGTTGAACTGTTAAAAATATTTATGTTTAAGAGTGATTTGTCTAGATGTATGTCTGTGTACCATGTGTACACCTGGAGCCATTGGATGTTAGAAGAGGACATCAAATCATTTGGACCTAGAGTTATAAATGGTTGTTAGCCACCATGTGAGTGATGAGAATTGAACCTGGGTCCTCTAGAATAGCAGTTGATGCTCTCAGCAGTTAACCCATTTCTCAAGCCCTATGCTGAACATAAAAAATGTTTATGAGTTATTTTTATTTCCTATTTAAGTACTATATTCATTTTATGCCCCAATTTTAAATTGTGTTATTTACTTGATATTTATCATTATTTTGTTTTAGTTGTTTGTATAATCTAGATATTAATCTTCTGTTTTATATATATATATATATATATATATATATATATATATATATATATGGCTAGTAATCTTTTTTCCCATTGGATAAACTGCCTCATTACTCAAATGATGGTGTCCTTTTCTGTATAGAAAATTTTAATGGTATTAGGCCCTATGTATTAATGCCTAATCTTCCATCATCTGAATACCAGATGATGGTATTCACACCTACAACAGGAATATATGGAAGCACAGTATAGCCAAACCATAGTATTATAACCCTCACACTTTCCCATTCTTTAAATAACTTTACTTCAGTCAAGACTAATAATTTATTAGTTTAGAAGTTATGTCAGCTGAGCAAGTTATCACACTCATCAGTCCTTTTACAGCTCAATACATATTATAATACCAAGTGTATAAACCCATGCACTGTCATATTTATAAGAAGTTGTCAATTCTAAAACATGTGTTAACTACAACACATGATAAAAGACCCATAGAAAGAGTTTTGCCCATATAGACTGTAACATAGTGAGATAGTTATTATAGCTTGACAAGATTTTTATTTGGTTAGAAGATTAGCTGGGTAACCCTGTGTATAAGTCTATAAAGGACTTTCCAGAGATTGATTGAGTGATAGGAAATATCAACCTCAAGTCTAGGCCACTGAGTTCTATGGGCTGAGGGAACTCAGAATAAGAGAAGCTTAAACAAGGAAATAGCTGCCTGCTCTATGTGTGTGCCCCTAAGTCACATAGAAGAAACAAAGACCTATGCTATGCAAGAGCAAAGTGGAACATTATGCTAACAACTAGAGAGGAATAAGAAACATGCCCTTTAGAGCTCACAGAGGAGTATGACATATGCCATCTTGGGTTTGATAGTAAGTCTAAGACCCATGTGTGATTGATTAATGGGACACACACCCATGAAATACTATCTTCACATAATTTAAGTGACTTGGTGATGACCTATATGGAAGCAATATAAAACTAATGAACAAAATATTGTCACAAAAGTAATAAAATGAGAGCTTGAATCTTAAACATGATAGTTTTGTTTTTTTCAGATAACAATTTCAATACAAGGACTGCATTTGAAAATCTCATAACAACAATGTGATATATTTGTTATTAAATTTCTTTGGGAAAAAGAGATTATCAATAATGTTAGTATTTTTCTAGGGATTGAGCATTGTACAAAGGCTTGAGTGTTGGTGAGGATTTCAATATTAAGTCTTGTTTTTGTTTTTCATGAAAGAATGGAACTTTTGAGTTATAGTAAAATTTGAGCATATTGAAAATAAGTCATAATTTTACATATTCCAAGGGTGTTGAGATATTAAAACCTTCTTTGCAAGCTTGACCTTTCAGTTTATTCAAAGATGTTTTATAATCAGCATTTTTATATGTTATCCATTGATGTACATACGTGTTACTGTTCTATTCTGAGGAGATGAGTCTACTGATCAAGCTTCCTAAGTGCTTTTCTATCAGGGAACCTATACCCTGATTACAGATTCAAATGCTAAAGGGAACTGTGAACCTGAATTCTATGAGAGAAAGCTATTTTAATGATTTATTATGAGCTTGATTCAGTATATCATCACTAGGATGGGAACAACAACCCATATTACAAGGGCTTCATGGCCTGCACTTCTCCTACCATATTTTAGAAACAGCAGATCCAAATTTTGACAGGTATATGTAAAGGGAATTGATTTAAACTCCTTAAAAATGCAAATGGATTCATAACTTTAAGTCTGCACATATATTATACCACTACCTCAGACTTCTAAACAGTTTCCATTTTCTCCAGACCTTTTTGCAGTATCCCCATACTTATTTTATATAAGGAGTCCAGGTTTGTCATTGTAGAAACAAATGCATCCTCAGAAAATGTACATAAATAGCCCGAGAGCTTAGTGAATCATTTTTGACAGTTGATTAAGTATACTTTGAATGACACAGAGACTTGGGCATCAAGACTGTGTTTGTTACAGTCTGCCTCATATCAGTGACAACTAAGCACAGGATAATATTTCCCTTTCCTCCCAGTATACTTGAAAAACAGCTTGCAGCAATACATGGAACAAGTATTGGAATAGATGGCAGCCAAGGGTTCCTGCTCTTGTTTATGTAGACCCTCATCACGACTCTGGTTAATTAAGATATGGCATTGACTTTGAACTTAATTGGAATCTAGTTGTCAATCATTTTAACCTCTATAGTGGTCAATGTTTTGAAAGAATTAGGTCAGGAAAGTTCTTAAGGTAATTTACGTTCATAGGCACTTAATGTATGATCAATGTTACTTTAAGTATATTAGATTGTCTCTACTTGAAGCAGTGCTTGTCTAAAAACACTACTTTTGTTTTAATTAACATGAAGAATTATAGATGCTATATAAGATTATATCAATTGAACTAGACTATGATTTTGTGGTGACTGGATTCCTCTTATATTTTTTAAATGAAGCCATGTCACAAATATTCTACACTTAATGCTTGAATAATAATAATATTAAAAATTTAAACAAGAACTTATTTATACCCAAATTGTTTCATTTTATGTTGATGGGCAATTTTCTGTCAAGTAGTTTTCTCACAAAGAGAAAGTAAAGAGTTGGAAGCAGAAAAATATTTCATCCATGAATTAGATATACTAGCTTTTACCATAATTATACAAATTGAAGAGGAATTAGCAACTTAAGAATTGTTGATTTCTTTTTCTTTTTCTTTCTTTCTTTCTCTCTTTCTTTCTTTCTTTCTTTTTTTTTTTTTTTTTTTTTTTTTTTTTTTTTTTTGAGACAGGGCTTTTCTGTGTAGCCCTGGCTGTCCTGGAACTCACTCTGTAGATCATTCTGGCCTAGAACTCAGAAATCCACCTGTCTCTGTCTCCCAAGTGCTGGAATTAAAGATTTGTGCCACCACCACCCATCTTGACATATATTGAGAGTATTCTCCTGTTCAACAATGATAATAATGCGAGGTGAATCAACAAATATTATATATTAAATGCTTGCATTATGTCAATTGTTTTCATATTTTAGCTCACTAAACAGAGAAGTTAACAATGAAAAATATATTGTTTCCCATGCAGGGAATTTTAAATTATTGAGTTAGTAAACAAAATATGTTTAGAGAATAAAACATTAGAGACAAGATAACTATGCGGGATATTTCCAAACTGCATTTCTACATCAATAACACTGATTCTAAAACAAAATTACTTATGAAAAATGAGATATTATGGAAATATGCTTTTTTTTTTTTTTTTTTTTT
>NW_022196910.1:51687435-51692644 GCF_008632895.1 Mastomys coucha
CAATCCTCTACCATACACATGCTGCTTGAACAATCAGACCCCTCTATGTGCAGTCCTTGGTTGGTGGAAATATGCTTTTTAAAATGAGTTTTCATAAAACTAGAAATATTTTTTGAAAGAAGTTAGGCTAAAAACTTCCAGTATCTTAGTGAATTGTACAAAGAGGCACACAGTTTTCCAGTTAATGAAATGGTGTGAATTTGAAAGGAGTACACAGAGAAAAGATACATTGATGAGCAGTGGGCTTTCCTATAGAGCCTTGATGCAGCACTGGGCTGCTGACTTACACTTTGCAGTCAAGAACCTAAGAACACAAAGCTTAGACATATGAAGTAAGTGTGTTGATTGGGTAGTATGGAGCAGCGATGCTTGAGAGTAGAGAGTGTAAGAGCTGAGCCTTACATTCTCCTTTTCCATGATGATTATACTTGTTAGGAAAGAGAATTTGGCATATTGACTCTATATACCAATGATAACAACTATAATTTTTGGGTGGGGTCTGGAAGGTTAGGAGACAGTGACCAAAGGAGGGACTCCAGGTAGCAAAGGGCAGAGAGAGTGATCTAGCGAAAACTTAATTAAAATGGAAACATTAGTTAATTTAAAAAAAAAAAACAAGGACAATTGAGAGGAATAACTTAACCCCATAATACAGGAAAACCACACCCAAAATAACAAGAATATGCAAAAAAAGAACAACAACAAAACAAAGAAACTCACATAATGACATAAAAGAAAACTATTGTTTGTCTGAATAATGACCCTATGTTTAGCAGTACATATAGTTGTTATCTTATCTTGGCATCTAGTCATAACATCTAATTTCTCCAGAATGTTTAAGTACATTATCTTAAGTTTACCCTAGATTTCAATATGGCAAATACTATTATATCATTTCAAGAATTTAATGTAATTAAAATATAAGTAATGTTCATGGATTCCCTAGTTTGTTCCTAAGATACAGCTCTGCATGTTATTTTCCAATCCCATGTTAATTGAGTGTAGGTGGAGTTTTATATGAGCTAATTAAGTCCAACTGTATTTAGTTTCACCATAAAGGTAGAATAAATAAGAATTCTGTAGAGGAAAATATTTCTTCTTTGAGGGTAAACATTTCTATAATGTCATTGTGTCAATGTGAGGCTGCAGGCTGGGAAGAATGCTAATGACTCATGGCACTGTCGCCTTCAGTAGCTTCCACTGTCTTCCCATTTAACCATCGAGAAGAAGTCTTGCCTGCATTGTGTCCTAACACAGGGAAGCAGACAGAAGTTTCCAAAAAGGAGCTGCTAAATAAACACAATTTTCCTGAAGCGTTTTGACTGACTGATTTTCATATTTCTGCCTGTCTGTCTGTCTCTGTCTCTCTGTCTGACTCTGTCTTCTCTCTCTCTTCTCTCTCTCTGTTGGTGTGTGTGTGTGTGTGTGTGTGTGTGTGTGTGTGTGTGTGTGTATTATTTGGACTGAGTCTCCCTGTTGCATTCCAGAATTGCCTCCATGTTATCACTTTTCCTGCCTTGGCTTCATGCATGTTGAGAAACCGTATGTTCACTCTAGGTATGTGTCAATTTATTTTTCAAATGGCTCACACACACTTTGAAAGAGTCCAAAAAACACATACAATCCTAAATATCAAATGAGTTTAAAGATGCATTTTCATATTTTTATTACTTTTATGTTTTACAGTCCAGTCCTTCTGATTCATCCACAGACAGTTCCTCTTTCCATTCCACCTCCCTCTGTCTCCAAGAGGATGTCTCTCCCCTAACCCCTTGCAAGGTTCCCCACTCCCTGGGACCTCAATTCTCTTGTTTTTTTAAAATATTTTTTAAAGTAATGAGATATTAAATAAAATATCAAGAATTGATATGACAAAGTGTGTATTGGTATTCTTATGTATAATTAAGAGGATGAAACTGTAGTACTTATATGTTATAGGTTTTCTGGTGCAGTTCTTCAAGTTTTGTTTTTATCACCTTAATGACAGACTATACATCTAAGACCTCTGAATGTACAATGTGTAAAGCCCTAAGGATTTCATGAAGCACATACCCCTGCAAAATATTATAGTTGTAAATAGGCTGACACATGACACAGATACTTAAAATTAAACAAAAATTTGTTTTGTGTATCTACATTATTCAGTGTAGCAACATGGAACATAATTTAATAGTAGTTCTTGCATCACAAAGTTTAGTATGGTGTCTAGTCACCAATGTAACTTTCTCTCCCAGCATCCTGAGCTGTTTGTGTTTTTAGCATCTTTTTGATCTGACTGGTGTGTTCCTTTTCTAATACTGCTGTGCCCTTTCACATTCCTAACACCTCCCTTTTAATTTTTTCTTAGTTAGGGTTTTACTGCTATGAACAGACACCATGACCAAGGCAACTCTTAAAAGGACAACATTTAATTGAGGTTGGCTTACAGGTTCAGAGGTTCAGTCCATTATCGTCAAGGCAGGAGCATGGTAGTGTCCAGACAGGAATGGTACAGGAGGAGTTGAGAGTTCTATAACTTCATCTCAGGGCTGCTAGGAGATGACTGGCCTCCAGCAAGCTAGGACTGTGGTCTTAAAGCCCACACCCACAGTGACACACTTCCTCCAACAAGGCTACACCTACTCCAACAAGGCCACATCTCCAAATAATGTCGCTCTCTAGGCCAAAACATATTCAAACCATCACACTTGCATTTAGTACACACCTTTAATGGAATCAATGACATGTAACTGAGGGGTGGATAAGAGTCAGAGAAAAATATGATCAAATGAGTCAGAGATAAGAGGGGCTTAAGAGAACAGCACACAAAGTGTGTGTGTGTGTTGGTGAGAGAGACACAGAGACAGAGAGAAAAACAGAGACAGAGAAAGACTGAAAGGAGAGAGACGAAGAGACAGAGCAGGACAAGCCAGAGAATGAGAAAGAGCCAGAGATTAGAACAAATGGTCAGAGTTAGTTTTTCCAAGCAGAGCAATTAAGTGAGAAGCCCTAGACTGCAGATTGAATCAGTGCTTTTAGAGTGTTTCTAATTTCTGTCTATGATAAATAAAGTATCACATAACATGTATTTGCAAATATCCCTGTAATGAGATACAGAGGCATTTTCTTATGGTTTAAGTCAAAATAAAAAGAGCACATATTAAATAAATGAATTGCTAAAACGGTCAAAGTCTGTATCATTTTTAAAAAGACAATAAAGTAAACAACTAATAGGGAAAATAGTTATCTATTTCTTAGGCTGGATATGTGAACTCTATGGTTTTTAGCATCAAAGCTGGATGGTGAAAGCATATTATACTTGTCTATCAAGCTGCAATTTGATAAAGCACCTATTTTTCACATTTATACAGTTTAATATTTACTAAGACTACAACATTTTTAATGAATGAAATTATATTAATATTATTCTACTATAATTTAATTAATCTTTTATCTAAAAGGAATGTATTACAAATCACACACACACATTGTGAGTATGTGTGTGTGTTATTTTTAAAAAGACAATCATTTAAATAACTCATAGGAAAAATAGTTGCCTATTGCTTATGGTAGATGTCTTTTAAGAGTATGCACCTTCTTTCTGTGTTTTTTAAATGATTCATTTTATTTTTTTATGTTATGTTATATTATTTATTTATTTATTTATTTATTTTTGATTTTTCTAGACAGGGCTTCTCTGTGTAGCCCTGGTTGTCCTGGAACTCACTCTGTAGACCAGGCTGGCCTCAAACTCAGAAATTCACCTACCTCTGCCTCCCAAGTGCGTGGATTAAAGGTATGTGCCACCATCGCCCAGCCTTTCTCTGTTTTTCTAATCATTAAATATGGACACGCACATGAACACAAACATGAGGAAGACATGTATGCATGTACTTTTGATAATCAGAAGGTGTCTGGTAACATGTCCATATTTTTATTTTAGAATATTCTTTAATTGTCTTTATTTATTTTGTTACCCTTAAAAATGTATTTGTAAGTTAATTGTGTACTTAGTAAATTAAATTTTTGCTAAAATATTACATAGTATATTAAATATATTTTATTCTACTTTGAAATTTTAATAGCTTATTGTGGTATTACCAACATTATTCCTGATTTTGATAAACAAAATATCTGCCAATTTTCACCATAACATGGAGGCCAGAAATATTGTTTTCAAATAAAAAACATACTGACATAGGCTAATATTTTTATTCAATTTTATTTATTCCCACGGAAATTTTACCCTTGTAACTTTTCATCTTCTTACCAGAGGTGAAATTTTTCCTATAACTCTAGGTGAGCAATTCAATTGCCAATTTTAAAACTTGAATAATATGCCTTTTCAGGTTCATACTTACCATTTCACAATGTTGTATTAGCAGAGTCAACTAAGGTTAGCTGATTAAGAAAAACAAACATTCTCCATCTGAATTCAGATCCATCATCCCGAGTTTACTTTGTTATGATTATAACCACATGAATAAAGGACATTTTCTTTTCTTATAACCAGAAATTGACTTCTGAAGAAAAGACAGTGCAGTGAATCAATCTACTAAAATATATAAAAGCTGTCTATCCTCAGAGGAGTAGAGGTTTGAGTAATTCTTTTGCACAACTATTTGTGGTCTGTATTTGTGATCTGTTAAAATGTAATATAGGCTCCACACATACCCCATCAATGAGACTTTTCATTGTAAGAGACAGAGACCATTACAAGGAACCACAATATTGTCTATCCCATACCAAATAGGTACACCTGGAAACATACACATACAAGTAACATTGTATGGGATGAGCATGTTGTATTTATATATTTAGGAACATATATACACACACACACACTTTGAACTTTGGATTTTTAACATTGTTCAGCCTACTATAGACTATGGAGACTTTGGAAGTTGGACTAAATATATTTTGCATTATGCTATGTTTAGGTATGTGCCCATAGACTCATATGTTTGAACAAGCATATGAGGGCCAGATAGTAGAATGTGGTGGTTTATATATGCTCAGCCTATGGAGTGTTGCTATAAGAATAGCTTCTGGGCTAATAACCACTTTTCAGAGAGTACATACCATGTTTGTTCTTTTGTGATTGGGTTAACTCACTCAGAATGATATTCTCCAGATCCATCCATTTACCTAAGAATTTCATGAATTCTTTGTTTTTAATAGCTGAGTAGTACTCCATTGTGTAGATGTACCACAATTTCTGTATCCACTC
>NW_022196910.1:51693220-51710944 GCF_008632895.1 Mastomys coucha
CCCAGGGTCTCAACCACCAACCAAGGACTGCACATGAGGGGTCTGATTGTTCTGGCAGCATGTGTATAATAAAGGATTGCAAATTCGATCTTCAATAGGAGGAGAAGACCTCAGCACTGTGAAGGTTCTGTGCCTTAGTGTAGGGGAATGCCAAGGCCAATAAGTGGGAGAGGGTGGGGTGCCAGGCATGGGGAAGGGGGAGGCAACAGGGGTTTGCTTTTGTTGTTTTTGTTTGTTTCTTTGTTTCTTGGGGGGAAAACTGGGAAAAGAGAAATTTACATGTAAATAAAGAAAATATCTAATAAAAATAGAATAGTTTCTGTTTTTTTAATCACTACAATACTATGCCCAAATCCTTTCAATTATTCATAACACAATAAGGTACCCTTTGTGTTATTATTTTTGCATTGTTAGGAATCACTGTTTGTCTTCTTATTTCTGTGGAAAATATTTATTTAATATATTCCTGACATTGAAGGTGCATGGTGAGTTGAGGTTCTTTGTGCTCTTCCTGTGTGAGGGATGGTTTTATGCTAAGACACAGTTTAATATCTGACTAAACACCTTAAACTTTTGGAGATTTATCTATGAACTAAGGAAGATATATCCTCATTTACTCATGTTCTGAGAACAAGCAATCTTGCTTTGAGACATAATTTTTGATAATAAGATGAGGCCCTTCTAAGCCAATGGAGTTTTATATTCCAATTCTTTCTCCCTAGAGGTTAGCAGGCTACACTTTGGTGTCATCTCTTTCAGGATTTTAGCAGGTGCTTTCTTCTGTGTTTCTGGAAGTCAATTCTGTTCACACATAGTTAAAAATCAGCCAGAATTTAATCAAAATGGGACATATATTTGTGGATGCCCTTACTATTTATTTAAATAATGCCTTCCTCCTTTTCCAGGTATTCTGTAGCTCCATGTTGTGTTGCACTGGAACTTAAATTCTCCATACTGTTTTCTTTGCTTTGAATTCAGTGCCTTCTGTTGTGAAAGAGGAAAGTCCTTTCAGAGGAAAGATATTAATGTTTGCCACACCCAAGGCATTTCTGTTATTAGTGGGTTAACTGCTCTACAGAAATTCTCATTGACATTGTTAGTTTTTCATTATCTTAAAACATGCATGCTATGTGTACTTAAGTGTTATAATGTACTTTTTTGCTAAGATTTAACTTGTCACTGGGAGGAGGATTTAACCATATTTAAAACAGCTTATTATTAGAAAATTTTACCACCACTTTATTTTTACAGTAACCTCTTAAACTGAGTATTTTTGTAAACTAAGTACAGATTCTCAATTATATATTATGCATAAGAGTATAAAAAAATAATCAGTATGTAAGCTAATTACATATTCATTATAAATCAGTTTTATGATGGAATCACATTTTTATATAGATTACATGATTTAAAGATGGTACTGTATTAGAATTGATGCATGCATGCAGTCTTTGGATAAAAGCTATTAATACAAACATTAATTTAAACTATATGTGTGTATATTTATATTTTATGATAAGTATATAAACAGTTTCTTTTAAACATTGGTTTATGCCAATAATAGAAAATTAATTGTAAGATAAAAAACATAGCATCTATTTTGATTTTCTAAAGTATGTTTTCTCATAATCATATATAAAAGAGAATGTTATAATTTTAATGGTATCTTATGTATTCATATAGAAATTTGATAGTTTGTGATATTTTAGGTGACACAAGTGTTTTTAGAATACTATAAAAGTATTTTCCTGCAAAAGTAGATTTGAGTGAGATCAAATAGCTAAGTGTAATAAATTTTAAAATAGTTAACAGATTATTTAGGTATCTGGAAATTTTACAACAGTAATTATTTTAAAATAAAAATGGGAATATTATGAAATCCTTTCATAGTGGTTCATGTCAGATTGATTTATGTTAGCAAGTAAAATTTTGTTAATTTATTTTCTAAATTCTTTTCATGTAAAACAAATCTGGTGTAACTCAGAGTGTAAGTGTGCAATCTGTAATCAGTTATGTGGGGGAATTCTTCCTTTGACAGCATAGTTGCATATTTTCTTTATGAGAAAATATTTTGTGTGGACAACAAGAATATTGAAACTTTGTGATTAGTAGTGAACACCCAATCTCAATCATTTCCAAAGCACAGAGAACTAAGATATGTTAATAATCTGCATTGAAATGGCTATATTCTTTAACAGTTCAAATATTTGTATTATTGTATGCCTTTGCCAATAAATTTGATAAAAAACTATACATCCTACAAAAGAGAACATCAAGACCAGCATGCAAATTTGAATGATTTCACGTGTTCCAAAAGTATATCCTTAAAATAATTGGTAAACAAAAATTTGGTTTCATCCTTTCCTATAATCAAAATCTGTATTATATGCTATTAATTTCTATAATTGTACACTAAATATGTCAAATCCTCAGCTTCAAGATTTCTATTCATAAATGTATCATATCCAATTTTTACTATCTTATGAGAAAATTAATTATTATAAAAAGGTTGTAATTATTTATTTTACTACATGATTTGATTTGACTGATACTCTGGATTTTATCTCTATCATCTACCTATCTCTTTATCTATTTATGTGTGTGAGAAGTTTTTTCTTTATTTTTTGTGCTGGCATACATTAGTGTGCATGCGTGTGCATGTGTGTATGTTTGTGCATATGTGTGTGTGTGTGTGTGTGTGTGTGTGTGTGAGATGGTTAGTGAATGCTAGCCTTTTATATAAGTAGTAACATGTTTTTCTACTCTGCTACTTCCAGCCCTTATGAGCAATCCTATCCAATTTTCTTTTTTTCCTTTTTTTAAAAAAAACTTTTAGTAGATATTTTCTTTGTTTACATTTCAAATGCTATCCCCTATCCCGGTTTCCCCTCCAGAAAAACAAAACAAAACAAAAACAAAACAAAAACAAAAACAAAAAAACCTGTTCCCTAACCCCTCCCCCTGCTCACCAACCCACCCTCTCCTGCTTCCTGGCCATTGCATTTCCCTACACTGGGGCATAGAACCTTCACAGAGCCCAGGGCCTCTCCTCCCATTGAGACTGACTATGCCACCCTCTGATACATATGCAGCTGGAGCCATGAGTCCTAACATGTGTACTCTTTGTTTAGTTGTTTAGTCCCTGGAAGCTCCGAGGGTACTGGCTAGTTCATATTGTTGTTCATCCTAAGGGGCTGCAAACCCTTAAGCCATTGGGGTCCTTTTCTCTAATTCATTGGGGATCCTGTGCTCAGTCCAATGAATGGCTGTGAGCCTCTACTTCTGTATTGGTTGGGCCTTTCAGCAGACAGCTATATCAGGCTCCTGTCAGCCAGCACTTGCTGGCATCCACAATAGTGTCTGGGTTTGATGATTGAATATGGAAAGGAATCCCAAGTGGAGCAATCTCCGGATTGTCCTTCCTTTAGTCTCTGATCCATAGTTTGTCTCCGCAACTCCTTCCATGGGTATTTTGTTCCCCCATCTAAGAAGGAATGGAGTAGCCACACTTTGGTCTTCCTTCTACTTGAGTTTCTTGTGGTTTGTGGATTGTATTTTGGGTATTTCGAGTTCTGGAATACCCTATCCCAATTTTCAATCCTGGATTTTCCTACACCATTATTACATCCAAGTTGATTTTGCTCAAATATTCTAATACACTAATTCAGCTGAGTCTAAAACTCCATAATTTCCATCAGCTCCCAAACCAGTGCTCATGTTGTTGTTATAAAAGTCACTGCACAGTAGAAATGTTTAGAGAAAAAGTCTCCATGTTAGTTTTGTTTGACAACATGAGATTTTAAATTATTTTCAGTACAGTATAAATCATATAAAGACATAGAAATTAATAAGGGGCCATAAAAGAAGATTCACAGGAGTATGATAGTTTATTGTTTTATGATATAATCCACAGATCTTGCTGTGGAGTGGAAATGTTAGACACATACAGTTATCTTTCTCAAATGCCCTGCTTTGTGGACAGTGTTGGAGAAAAAGCATAGCTGAAGCATGAAGTGGATGATCAATAGTTTTGCAGAAGCTTTGGATTCTTGAAAGACAAGGGAATAGCTTTAAACCACATTCCCATAACATGAAAGGATATTATCTCGTTATTTTCTGCTAGAGAACTCTACAACATGTTAAGATAAATCTGAAGTCAACAAAACAACACAAAACAAAACTTGAATATAGCAAGAATCCATGAGAATACCCTATAGTGATAGAACATGGTACAGATGAGACTCAAGATCCTGAATGGTGTGCTGATCCCTCTAGTGCTGGAGAGAAGACATACTTTAGATGGGCATGTGGATTAAAAGATGGTATAGGAGTCCTAACAGAGAGAGTAGACATGCCCCTGACTCTCTCATCTGCGTTTGGAACACTTTACCATTAGCACATGGGTTTCTTTGTCTAGCTTTAATATAAGGGTTCTTGCCTGGTCTTATTGCATCTTCTTAAAATATATTTGGTTGGTATTGTGGGAGGCCTGGTCTTTTCTGAAACGTAATGAAGAAGCATTGGATCTCCAGGAGAAAATAGGCAGGAGAGGAATTTTGAGGAGTCAAGGGAGCACTGGGCTTGAGAAGTATTCTATGAGAAAATAAATAAATAAATAAATAAATAAATAAATAAATAAATAAATAAATGAGATCATATAAGTTTCAAAGAGCAATGTCTTTCTTCAAGGTTCAGGGAATCTCATCAATGAAGGGAGCTCTTTTATATACAGCCTCCTCATCCTTAATCCATAAATATGTTACTTTTAAAATCTTATCTTAGTATTTATACCCAGATGTGGATAACACACAAATCCTTATGTTTTCTAAATAAGTCAAATAGTTTGATATAATGATGGTGGGGAATTTGTTTAATACATTGCCATATCTGTAAAGAGAAGAGCACATTTGTCACAAGAGCAGAGAAATCTAGCTTGCTTTTGTCTCTCTCTCTCTCTCTCTCTCTCTCTCTCTCTCTCTCTCTCTCTCTCTCTCATTTTGCTGTTATGTAAAGTGGTCTCCATACAAAATGAAGACTTTTCTCTTCATGCTATGGGAATACAGGACTGTGGGAACCAGTCCTGAACTTGAGCTTCCTGTGGCAGACTGTGCTCAATGCCTACAAAGGAGAGTTCCTTGACCTTCTTTCAACAGATCCCTGTGGTATTTTAATCCTATTTATTATGTTTAATGTTAGTGCTTCTGCTCTTTCTAGAAAAGGAACACAATATGCAGTAAATATACGGCATCATGTGTAAGAGGTGGGCAGAAGTAAACAAAAGAGGTCTCTGTCGGGAACATTCTCCCAGGACAGGAACAGGTAAGAGAGACTCTTACACTTAATCAGTTGGGTCACATGTTTACAGTGGGTTAAGACAGTTCCCAATATAGTGGTTTTATTTTTGTGGGTATGTATAACTTATTGCAAGCAGTGAAGATTCAGGGCAAACAATTATATAACCATACTTTCCTTGCTTCTGTTCAGCCCATGTGTTTGTCTAGCTTTATCCTTGATTCCGGTACAAGGAAGTCGGGCGGCTTCATGACACTATTTAGCTCTTTGTTTTTGCCTTGATTTGGTTTTCTTTGTTCTGATTTTAGTTCATATAACAAAAGTGTCCATTGGTCTTAAAGTATTATAGATGTTCATTATCCAATGTTCAGACCCATGTTAAGCAAAATCTTCGCTCTACCTCTAGCAGTAGCCAGGTGTGCTGACCAACACCTGAGGTAAAAGTTCAGCATATAATATTCCACAGAAAAAGAGTCTTTTCAGAAAGTCCTGAAGGAACGTAGATGATGAATCCCAGATGTTTTCTCTCGGGGCATTGAACTTGTACATCATTATGTATTTCAAGTCTTGAAAGGCTTTCTTTAGAGTAATTGTTTTGGTAATGACTCGGGATTTAAATAGTTTCCCAAGCCTCCCAACTTTATCAAACTATCCTCTAACATGCAGTTTTAATTACACAGAAAGATAACTCCTAGCACTTCACTAGTTTCTGAGAAATTAGAGACACACAGGGAGATTCCACCAAAGTCTCGGTAACAATGGTTGTGACAAAAAGAAAATTAATACTTTGGAAGTGACAAACAGCTGAAAATGGGAGCACACCTAAATTTTAGGGAGAGAAAAAGCAAAATTCTCATTTGCTACCTGTGGAGAACGATAACATCCTTAAAGCTTTTATAGGAAAGTTCAAAATACAACATGAGCTCAGGTACTCATCTTCTCCATCTTCTTTTGTGAGTTCCAAAAATTGTTACTGGTGCGAAATATTGCTTTCACAGTGATGAACTTCATGGTCATATCTTTAGCCAGCATAGCATGCACTTCTCAAACAATCCTCCCATAGTAGCTTACTCTGTCCTCCTTCCTCTCATTGGTCACCTTCTTTTCCCAATTAGCTCTACTTGTATATTAATGTCATATGTTTCTGTGAATGACAATAAAATCTGGATTGTAAATATAAAAGTACATAGAAAATATAGTATTGTATGTATTTGGTACGCCTGACCCTAACAAAATATCAAAAAGAAGCAACTTATTTTTTTGGCTCAGGGTTTTAGTCCACGTTGACCAGTGTGAGGTGCCCTAGGGAGTGGGTCTATTCCATGAAGGGTACTAAGATATTGGAAAATCAGGTAACAGAGAACCTTGGTCATTACTGGAAGTGTTTGTGCTTACAGTCTCAAATGCTTTTCCTAAGTTCTATGTATCTATTAACTCAGACCTCAACAAAGTGTAGCATACATCAAGTTTGTTCATTAGAATTTATACTGCTAGGCAGTTTATGTCATTCCTCATCAGTGCCCATGACAGACAACAGTAGAAAAAATAACAGAAAGAGAACACACTGTGTCTCATACATTGCTAGGCTCTACAGTCTATCTATCCTATGTAGCCTTCTGTGTCTCAAACATTGCTGGGCTCTACAGTCCTTCAATCCTATGTAGCCTTCTAGACCCTAGTCACCCTTGTCCTAACTTCTGAACAAATGTGCCCAGTCCCTTGCCAAGTGTAATCATACAACAGTAAGAATAAAAATGAAATGACTTACAACACATTCTAAAACATTAAGCATTAGGTGCTAAGTTACTCATTAGAAATATGTAATTATCATCCCCATTCTTAAAATGAATCTGGAATCTAGCAATTCTCAGCTACTCAGATTTCACAGCCAAACTCTTAACACCTGGAGTTCATTACTATCATGACTCCTGTATGATAGCATGTACATTTTGGGTTTTTTTTTTATATATAATTTAGGGCATTCACTAACACAGTAAACAATAATTGTCTATTGTCTTAGAAACTATGGAAATCTATATGGGTTTTCCAATAGACTGACATCAGAACAGCTCTATAATCCACCACTCTCAGTGTATATTGGTGAAGGACTAGGTCCATGTACAACCATGGCAACTGCACATTTGTGAATTTTGCTGATCATTTTCAATAACCAAGGGGAAGAACTGACCTAAATCCCCAGTGGTTGATTGATAAATTGATTATGGCATGTATACCTAATGGGAGATTTATTTGGTCATGAAGAATGAACTGATACCCATCTGGAAAAAAAATAAGATGGAATTGGAGGATAGAAGATTCCATGTTTGGTTCAAACCTGAAGCACCCCGTCCATAGGTCCGTATGTCTGTAAATAGTGGTACAGTCTAAAAGGAAGTTGTTAATTTTCTAATCTATGAAAAGTTTTTTTCATAGATTATTAATTTCAGTGAATGGATAGGTCAAAAGTGCCAATCTAGATAAAATATATAAACTCTGTACCAGTGGCTCCTCACCTCCTATCTAGTCATCAGACAGCAATTTTCCATGGAGTTACAACATGTAAAACTTTGAGTTTGTAGATTTTTTTAATCTCTGAGTAATTAAATATCATAAACCCTAGTTACAGCAACTGACAAAGAGAATACTTTCCTACATGGAATATTCAGTGAATGAAATTATTTAGTCAATATAGTCTGCTTTATTACATTTTTCCTTGTATTCCTATTTGCATAATTTAAGATCATCTATAGAACATCTTTCTTGTCTATATCATTGAAATTCTAAACCTGGAGAGATAACAGATATCATTGCCAACAAAAAGTCAGTATTTCACCAGAAAGTATTTGTACCTGAGAACATAAGACAGGGAAGTGAAAGCGAAGTGAAAATAGGTGATTTAGAACACATATTGTTAGATTAAAAACAATACAAAGAATTAGATTTATTATGAGCAATATGATGTATTGAAGTACAAATCTTATATGTAATGGAATAATTTAATATAGCTAGTTAACAAATGAGTATACTTTTATAGTTACCATTTTATGCTGAAAACTATAACATTAATTCTGCTTGCATTTTTCAAGATCAGATAAAAGGCTTGATAGACTTTTTAAAGGTTGAAGACAATTTTTTTGTGGTTTACAGAAAAGCTGAAAATCTTGGCTTCTCAGAGAAAGGAAATAAAGAGGGAAAGAAAAACTATCTGTGCTGTTTAATTTAAGCTGATATGAAGGTCAGTCTCATGGTGGAGAAATAGCACATCATGGGGAAGAAAATATAGGGAAACAAAAAGAAAACTCAAATGACCCATGATTTATTCATAAACAGAAAAATGAAAGATAGAAAAGAAAGCAAAGGCAAAGTTATGTTTAGGTCAGGACTCAAAAAAGTGAAAAGGTGCAACAGGAGACAAAGGCAACTTGTAGAAAGCATGGCAGAGCAAGAACTGAAAACAAAAAGAACATGATACAAAATAGAGGCTAACTATTCTTTCTGCTTTGCTGGTCTTAATCTAATCTAGGAAGAAAATACAAATGCTCAGCAGTTCTATGGAAAAAGTAAACAAAAACAAACAAATGACAAACAATAAAGCCCACCAAACAACAACAACAACAACAACAACAACAACAAAAACCCAATTCACTTTTACTACTCAACAGAAAAACAAGAGTCAAAGACATAGAAAGACATTATCACACTACAGTTAAAATAAATTATATTAAAAATTAAACAAATAATTAATACATATGATTGAGGCTAAGCAGATAGAAGTCTTTTCCACACAGTTGCTGAGAATGACAATTAATGCTACAAATATAGACACAATTATGAACTGAGTCTTTAGAATTATAAAGAGAATAACTAGAACATGAAGCAGTGTCCTGCTGGGGGAGATACCCAAGTGCAGTAAAGTTGCTTTGTTGAAGAAGAATGTGGTTGTCCATGCTTATTTTACCACTACGTAACACCAAGCAAGGAATTTAGGAAGAACCTCAATCCATCGACAGATGACAGCATCAAAAGTTTGTTAGATATACACACTCGAGTACTCTTCAGTCTCAACAAAGTAAATGTATTCTGTTTACTGGGGATATAGGGATGAACTACAAGTCATTATGTCATGGGAAAGATGACATACAGAGAAATAGCTAGAAAGAGAGCTATATATCTAGCTACACATGGAGCTATAGTCTAGAAAGTTCAACACTAGGGGCTATCATGGGTAACTAAAGATGCCATTTTTTAGCACAAAACAATCTTGAGAGTTTCAATTTATTTTCAAAATGTTAATCTTATAAGAGACAGTATATGCAAAATTGAGAAAACAAAAAGAATACCAGTGTTATATGGGCAATAGTATTTATTAATTATCCATTAGATACAAGACTTTTCCACATGGAGAAAACCAAAATGACTGTGTTCTAAAAGAGGTAGTTGCTTCACTTGACTGAAAGCATATAGATTCTTCTACTGTTAATGGATATGCAGCAAAATAAAATGTAAAGGAACTTAAAATACCAAGAAGAATGGAAAAATCTATATTTATGCTGAAAAAACAACACAATTATTTATGAAAAGAGTCAGGTTTTTCTTAAGTGTTACAACTGCAGTGAATTCACACTTCACTGAAAGGCCATACACCCATGATTATGTGGCCAACAGAAAAATGACGTTTTTGAGAGGAGTTGGGAGATTGGGAGAGAGCATAAATTCAAATAAATATCAGTGAACCAAATGGAGGAGTTATGGGAAGGACTGAAGAAGCTGGAGAATTTTGAAACCCATAGGAAGAGCAACAATGTCAATCAGACCCCTAAATCTCCCACTGACTAAACCACCAACCAAAGAATACACAGGGAGGGACTTAGGCTCCAGCTGCATATGTAGCAGAGGATTACCTTATCTGGCATCAATGGGAGGGGAGCCCCTTGGTCCTGTGGAGGCTCAATGCCCAACATAGGAGAATGCAAGGGTGCTGAGGTGCGTGGATGAGGAAGCACCCTCATAGAAGCAGGGGAGAATGAAGGAGGGAAAAATAAAATAAAATATTTACAAACCAAAACAGTGCCATTGAACAAAAATTTCAAAGATCTAATAACAATGTTATTGCAAACAGCCTAGTTTGATTGTGTGTGTGTGTGTGTGTGTGTGTGTGTGAGCGCGCACACATGCACATGTGTATGGTTTAAGCACATTTACATGATGGTTCATATGTATTTTATGTGTATGTGTGTAAATCAGAGGTCTCAACATCAACCTTGCAGTTCTCCACTTTATTTTTTGAGACAGGTTGTCTCATTGAAATCATTTGGTTGATGATTCCCAGAGGTCTACCTGTCTTTGCTTCCCAATGCTTGTTTATACACTTCTGTGCCCAGATTTGATATGAATTTCAGGAGGCCAAATCAGCTTTTCATTCTTGCAAAGCAAACACTTTACCTACAGGCATAGAACTCTAGTTCCACAAATATCGTATTAAAAACCCTGCATTATACAACACAAATGATATAAATGAAGATAACATCACAAGATATGATATGTTAACACTGTATGTGTATGCACTATAAAGCTTAACTATAATGAAAGTCATTTTCTTTTTAGTACTGTAGACTATGCATTTAGTACGTGGCTTACTTTTAGCTGTCAATAATATTTAATTCATCATTTTAATTGATCTGTTTGAATAGCAGCTTGTTAATTAAAGGTGAACTATTTCCTTTGGTGACAATGCATATATATTTTTGAATTATCTCTTGGAACAGAGTTTTTTCCCAATATATTGTATTATTAATCCTATTCTGTAAATCAGATTTATTACATAATAAAACCTTAGTGGATGACAATATCAGCAATAATCAAGAGGAAACATGTTATCACCTCCCATGAGATAATAAACTGTATTTTCATAAAATAAACAGCTAGAAGGTGACAAAATGGGCCACATAAAAATAAATATCTTTTGCAGATAGTGCCTGCTTGGGTGTTTGCCTAGAGAACCTAATCATAAGATGAAACTATTTTACTTATAAATCTTTCAAGAACAGTATTTCAAGACACTTTCTCAGAAATACTCAATGGATCATATTTATTTTGTACATAAGCTATATTTTAAGCTTTATGTAATATGTTCATTGACACAGAATGGCTGTAATCCTACGATTCGTGGGGACTCATTTGATGGTTTTGATAGATGCATACATCACATAATAATCTCTAAGAATGAATTTCATTATCTGAAAATAAATGACACTGTTGTAAAAAAAATATAACACTATAAAAGCTCTTGAAGCTATTTTGAAATGTGTGTTGTTAATTATAGCCCAACTGATATTCAAGAGAACTCTGGAATTTTTTTTCTCCTGACAATTTAATATGTATTCATTGAAAATACCCCATCCTGTCTTCTCTGCTACTCCCTGAAAACTTCAGTAAATTCTACTCTATTTACTATTTTTGCAGGAACTGCTTCTTTTATTTATTTATTTTCTTATTTATATCCCTCCTACTGATCATCCCCCATCACCCCCCTCACAGACTCCCTATCCCCATTCTCCCTCCCTTTCTCCTATGAGAGCATGGGCCCCCACTGGCTATGCTGGGAGATTTGGAGCCTCATCTCCCAGTGAGAACAGAGAAGGAAGCCATGAAGACTGAGTTTCATGTCTGCTACATATGTGCCAGAGTTCTCTTTCCAGCCCGTGTATGTCCTTTGGTTGGTCAGTCTCTGAGAGCTCACTGGAGTGCCAGTACTTCCCCCCAAACATCCCATATTTTAATGAACTTCCCTCCAACAAAGAACATTATAATCTTGGAGAAAGTTCTATACAACAGAAAACACAAGCTGGTCAAAATCCAGGCACAGATAGCAGTAAGTGGACATAAACCTACCCAGAGATGATAAGCTATTGACATTTGGTTGCTGACCTCTGATATATTGACCATACTCAAGGAGAGCTCCCAAGAGTACTCAGGCAACAAGAAAGGCATCAGATTACCTGTTGCCATCATGCAAGCACAACAAGCATTCTTAACCACTGAACCGTCTCTCGAGTCCCCAAGTTTTTCTTACTTATGATAGCTATGATTTAAAAAATTAAATGTTATGAAATACAAATTGGCGAGCGGTTAGCTCAAGTTTTAATTATACAAAAATGGGCGGTGTCTGTACTGTCTCTGTTCAAAGTGTTATTGTAACAGAGCAGCCAAGTATATTGCAGAGGTTCATTTTACAGCAACCATGAAGTGCAAGCCAGAAGAGAAAAGACAAAGTGCTGCATTGTTTGACTTTAGGTGTGAACATGCACATTGGGGAGCAATCATCTGCTGCTTATCCCATACTCACATACAAATATAAAATGCAACAATAACTAGCAAAATAATACTGGGACTTATTTGATCCCAGTTTCTTTATTGTAGGTTTCTAATATATGGCTAAATATCACTTAAGCTATATAGAAAGTGGATGTAAATCATTGTAATACATAATGCTTGTCTTTTCTCTAGACACTCCTGTATAAACACCCCTGGTCTTATTACATCAAGAAACCTATGTTAAACCTTCCCAGATGCACAGTCTTTAAAGTAAAATAACCCTGATCTAAAAGAGGGTCTAAAACTGAAGACAAGCAGATTGCCTAATCATTGATGGATGTTCTGCTTATAGGTGATCGGGTTGACATCTTGTAACTAACACACATTTTATGGAATTACAAAAATCCCTGAAAGCTATAAATCTCAGGGTATGAGGGTTAATTGCTCACGTTCATAGGTTCAAGGTCTCTTGTTTGTATAACATTCTTGTGCTGTAAACTACTTTGCTTTGTTTTGTTTTCATCATAGAGAGTATCACAAAGACATTCTTCCATAAAACATATTAGAACATTTAGTTGTATTTCATTCATAGATAATAATTCTAAAAATTCAAAAGGGGTTTTGATAGCTTGTCCTTAATATCCTCGACTAGTGATTGCAGCTGAGCATTTTGACTTAATCTAGTTTTAAATGATTTTTAAAAAGTAAAAGAAAGTTATTGTTATCAAATGTTTTGTAGACATGTGCAGAGTCATACTAGCTGCCGACAATGTGCATGGCAGAATGCTCCTGTCTGCTATATATACTATTTAATGGCTGAAGTGGAGTCTCTTCTTGGATATGTGCCCATGTGAAATGTGAATGAATCTTCTTTGAAAAAAAATCAGTATATCTTAAGTATTTTCTGATGAAGTTTAAAATGCCAATGAAAATCTCTGATGAACTTACAACCTTCTTTATGAAGATCATAACTAGTGTCTGACACAGTACTGTGTTTATGTTTTGAAGTTAACTTTTAAGTGTGCTGAGCCAGGCTGTGTACAACCCACATTCACATTCAATGTGAAGACTCAAGCCATTTCTTTAAGTATGATGCAATTTAAAGCAAATTTAATAAAGTGGAATTTTCTTCCAAGCACAGAATGTTAGAAAATTGCTCTTAGTGCCCATTAAGCACCTGGCAAGGCTGCTGACTGAGTTTCTATTTTTTTCCTCTTAGGTAGCTCAATACAGTTCTCAAAACAAACAAAGGTAAGCAACCGTTATATCATCTTACAAGTTATTGATTAGATTACATCAACATGTTTGTGAGCATTTCACGTCAAAATCAGGACAATATATCTAAATCATGACTATTTTATGTGGACTAGGAATTACACTACAGATTTCACATTCATATCCCTGTCTCAAACAATTGACAGTTTCTTGCTCTCTCACTTCATCAAGCCTCTTATTACATGCATAGTTAATTTCCCATAGTTGAAACCTCATTTTAACATTTTAAGTTTGTTCATTGTTTATTTTTTTAATTTTAAATATTTTATGAATGTGACTGAACATGTGTGTGTTTTCCACATGCCTGTCTGGTACCCAAAGAACCAGAAGAAATGGTCTGATCCTCTGAACCTGGTATTATAAATAGTTTTAAACATGTAGATGCTAGTAAATGAACCAGGTTCCTCTGCAAGAACTCCAGTGCTCTTAGCCATTGAGCTAATTCTCAAGGCCTATAAAGTTGCAATCCATAGCTGACATTAGAGAAATTGAATTGTCACTATCATAAAAAATTATTATTTTAATTAATATCATTTTTCTTTAAATCATTAGTTTTTGTTTATATATTTCATGTGTGGTTATATAAATTTGTTCATATTTTTGTTTATTGGTATGGGGCTGTGTGTAGTATATATATTTCAAGTATATGTGCTGGAAATATATATGGCTATATACATCTTTTCAGGGGGACACAGGCCAGGAGAATGTCAAGTGTCATGCTCTATCGTCTACGTGTTTTATGCTTTGGCGGCAAAATCTCCTACTCAACCTGGAACTAGAAATACAGCCAGTAAGCCCTGTGATCTTTCTGTCTATGTCCAGTTCTCCCAGGACTGCTTATAAAGCAAATTCTTGTTTTTTAAACTTCTTTGACTTCTTAAATGCATGGCAAAATGTATGATTTTACCTGTGGGCCTTCTTTGACAATTTACATATCTGTTTGTATCAACATAACAGAGGATTTATTAATGAAACTCTGTACTGCAATTGAGCTTGGTTACTGTGATTTTACCTAATAATCGAGGAGAAGTTACTGGGTGCTCCACTTCATTGTATCTGATTCAGATGAACTTCTGTAGTCTTGTAGTCTCTTCCTTTTTTTTTTTTTTTTTTTTTTTTTTTTTTCTGCAATCACATGAGGTTCATTTGGAATTGGCTGGTACTGGGGTTGATCTTGTGACCATGCAGGCCAGAGGAGTTAGACCTCGAACACAAGAAGTGAGGGGTATTTAAAGGGAAAAAACCACAAATTGGGGCGGGGAGAGGGTTACCAAGGAAACATAACATAAAAACAGTGGAAAATTTCAGAGGGACCCAACCCAAGGTATTCAGTTAGGGAGGGGAACATATTCCTTCTAGGAATGTAATCTTTATCTATCAGTTGGCAGGGTGGAGGGCCTCGTAAACCAGTAGACCCTCATTCCTAGTTCTGCCCTCATTGTGGATCAGTCAGGAGGGGCAGGTTTCAGGAACCAAAGCCCTGAGGCTCTGAGTTAGCCAAGTTCCTGGAACTAGCTACTCCACATTTTTGGCTTGTTACAGAGGTTTTCCATGCTCCCTTTTAGGTAAATGTTATACATTATACATACATTTCTATTAAATGCCCTCATTTTAAATTCTAAGATTCTCCAGCCTTTCATTCCTCACTTCTTCTAGTAGATAGTTCTAATCATAGAACTAAATATCAGTATCATTATATTCTAGATTTTCCTGGCCTTGCAAAGTATAATATTGTTGGCATAACATTAGAATCTGAACAGCACTTATTTTTTTCCTGATAAAAGCAACTAATTTATTTAGCATGCATGGACCTATAGTTATTTAGTCTTCCTCTGAGCTTACTCATGGAGTCTCTAATGACTACAGAATGGTTTACATAAAAGCAACATTCTTCTATATTTAAATCAATGGCAGGTCTTAACTCTCTATAAGCCTTATGCTGCAATATCAAAGCAGATGTTCCTGTAGCTGCCCCTGCAGCCTCTAAGTACAGTTCCAACATAACTGTCAGGGGAACTCCTAACTCTCTATTGCCAGCCATTGCCTTACTGGCTCTCAAGCTTCCTAGCTTCTCTTCTTTCCTGTCTTTATCTCCAGCTCTCTAGCCTCTTATTCCTTCTGCCTCTCACACTAGACTCCATCTTTAAAGACTCTCTTTTAAACGTTCTATCTCTTCACTATGCCCTTTCACAGTCCTTTTGCAACTTTCCTTCTTCTTTCTCCATTTAAAACCCTTTCTCAGCCACCTGCACCAGTTTTCTTAAGGACTTATCCTGCATCTCTAACTTTCATAGTCTTTCAACTCCATCAGAAATCCAGGAATGACTGAATAATAGAATATACAGGGCAGCCTAACACAGCTTCCAGAAATATTGACAATTAATAAGAGACTGCTGGACACCTGGACAGCCTTTTAAAACGTTGGAGCATCAATCTTCAGCCTTCTGGCCCGTGAATGTCTGAGAAAAGGTACATTAAGGACTCACCTAATCTGTCTCAGCAGATATACACTGTCTTAGGCCTGTGTGTCCTTTTTTGGACAGTAATGTCTGCAGATGAAGAGGCAACTTTTGCCCAGTGGCTGTCTTGCCACAGCTGGAGCAGCTCAAATGCTACTCAGTTTCTTCTTTGAGTCTGAGAAAGGGGTACTGTCAGTTGCAGACAGGTCTCTAGCCAGATGAATGAATAATATCAAATGCCATATTCTGTGGATTTCTGATGTTTTCAAAAAGTCTCTTCCATTTTTTACACCTTGCTCTTTAAACTTTAAACTTTAAAACCACCAAGAGAAAACGTAGGAAGCAGTTCTAGACACTGACACAGGCAATAATTACCTGAATAGGTGTTAAATTGCCAGGGAACCATTGACAGAATTGATAAACCTTTTTCACCTAAAAGAAAGCAAACCGCAGCATGAAGACCTAGCTTTCAAAGAGTAAAAGTTAAAGACAGCTGACCTTTCTCATTCCTTATTAAGAGTATATTAGCCTCCAAGATAACAACACAGAAAATAAATGAAAAATTGGAACAAGGAGGGAAAAGAAAAGAAAAGAAACAAAAACAATACAAAATGAAACAAACAAACAAGCAAAACCAGAAGCCTTTAATCAATTAAAAATAGAGCTAACAAACTCTCCAGACATGCTGGTTTTAAATAAAAACCTAGGAGAAACAGTCAGAACACAGCAGAGATACTTACATATTTGTCTTTTTAGTAGGACTGTTCACTATGACTGCGTAATAGAGCCTGCTAAAGACAACAGATGAAGACCAGCACCAGCACCCACTAGAGTTTTCATCCACCATAAATCTCACGAAATTATGTTGTCTGCAGTTAATCAAATACCTATACATAATCTTGGAATGTAAAGTACTCACAGAGGCAGATATCACATGAGACTTATAAAAAAAAACAAAACAAACAAACATGATGGTTAAAGTGCATAATATAGCAAAACTACAGAGGGTGTAGTATGAGAAATGTCCAGTACAATTGTGTCAGTAAAATAGATTAAAAAGAAAACCATTCTTAACTGAAAAGCTGTCTGTAATTGATACCTTGTGGCAAAGGAGCATGCAGTTTTCTCCAGTGGAACCTCACTGGTTATATTAACACTCTTCAGGGCAGGCCAATGCACTGGAGTAGTTGGCCAACACTAACTGAACTCAATACTAGGTTTACATATTTGTTATTTATCTCATTTTTTCTTTGTTGGGCACTTTTTATCCGATTAGATTTGCTTGTTTATTTTGATGTCCAGATTTGTACTTTTGTGTAGAGTCCATTTTGTGTGTTTTCCTTGTTTTGTTTTGTGTCAGAGAGAGAGAGAGAGAGAGAGAGAG
>NW_022196910.1:51710954-51749221 GCF_008632895.1 Mastomys coucha
AGAGAGAGAGAGAGAGAGAGAGAGAAATGGAGAGATGGAGAGACAGAGAGACAGAGAGACAGAGAGACAAACAGAGTGAGAATAAAGTTAAGTAAGTATGAAGATAGTATTTGAAAGGAAGTGAAGAACTGAGGAAGGAGAGAACATAATCAAACTATATTACTGCATTAACTTGTTTTCAATTAAAAATAAAATGGCACTGAAATTGATTATAAATTTAATTACACATTCTTATAAGAACTTAAAATTTTTGGTAAGGTAAATAAAAAACAAAAGTTAACACTTTAAATAGTCTTACTTTCAATATAATTATCAACAAGTAATTAACATTATTAACCTACTAATATAGTTTGCACACATATACTGATTATTATAAGATTCTAAAGAATAAAATGACAAGCACTATATGTAATACTACTTTTTGAGTGTGATTTTAGAAAGTCTCCTGAAGTTGGAGATGATTATTGCATCAACATGTTAATATATTTCATAGCAAACCATAAAAGACAGTTTTAAACTAATGTATTGTTGCCTTTTACATTAAAAACGGCATAATATTGACTTGATAATGTTACACTTTTCATGAAGTTTAAGGTCAAAATGATACACAGGGCGCAAGACACAATGCTATACATGAGAACATTAGGTTTTAAAGAATCTGTCTTTCTACATGAACATGTATTGAAACTTTATGACAAAGTATATCCTTTTTTTAAATTTTGTCATATTTTTTAAAATTTATAAAATATTGTAACAATAAAAATGAGTATTATAAAAGTTGTTTGATATAAAACAACAACCAATTGTACAGTCATATAGATGATTGTCTATAGCAAAGCTGAAAGTACATACGTTTTCTCAATATAAATTTTAAATAACTCCAAAGATATTAACTGTATTTTTTTTGTATATTTTAAAATAATACATCACTACTAGTTTTCTTTTAATGAACATAAATAGATAAAATCTTTTTGTTTGTTTGTTTGTTTTGTATTTAATCGAGCTTAAAATCTTGGCTCTTACTGTGGTACAAGGCCAAAATAAGAAGAATTTTTAGACATTGGAGTTCATTGTAATAAGGCTGTACTTCAATGACCCTCACATCAACAAAGGATTTTACCTCCATAGTAGCTAAGCTAAGAGTTGACAGTTCTGCTGCACCAAGGAATGAATAGTAGGCACAATTTTTGGATACAAATTACCTGCTATAGTCAAAGCTATTTGACATGAGTGAGTGTCTTCATTCTCTGCCCACAGAGAATAGGTTACATTCATTTAAAAAATGGTGTAGGAATTAAGATGGTCTATCCATAAAGTCATTCACCAACTTTTTCAATGAACAATGGTTCTGCTTGGAGGGTGTCACAAACATTAGGTAAGGGTAAGAATCTGGATCATTGGCTGTGATAATTTTTAAAAGCATTCATCTCAGTGAAAGAGTAACTTATAAAGTCCTCTTCTTCAAACTTGATACAATAGTTACAAACATCAAGCAAAGCATTCAGTCTCACTCTTTGTTGTTCTCTTACAAGCCACATCCCAAGTTTATTGTCCTTTTGGCTGTTAAAAACCTTTTGAAATATGTAAGCTGTTCTGAAAAACATAATGTAGTTTAAAAACGTAATCTTACCAATAGAGAGGCTGAGACAGGAGAGGCATGATTTCAAGACGATGTGGTATATAACAAGACACTGTCACATACAAACAAGTAGAAAGTATATATGGATTGTATAATATTGGACCTATTTCTCCAATTACAAAATTAGAAAGACCACTAGATGACAGCCAACAAATTTCTAATTCCTCATAGTTTCGGATTTCAATCAATTAGGATATGTTGGTAACATTATTTTCATATTAAGATATAAAGAAAAATTAAATTTTACTTCCTGTTATTTTTGTTGCTAGAGGTAGAATTAGGTTTGTGTGGGCTTGTTGGAAGATTACTTTCTTGCTTCTTCTAGAGTGTATTTTTGCTCCTTAAGTTTGTTTTTTTCCTTCTATTATCCTTTGTTGAGTTGGATTTGTGGAAAAATATTGTGTAAATTTCATTTTGTCATGGAATATCTTGTTTTCTCCATCTATGGTAATTGAGAGTTTTGCTGGGTTTAGTAGCCTGGGCTGGCATTTGTGTTTTCCTAAGGTCTGTATGACATCTGCCCAGGATCTTCTAGCTTTAATAGTCTTTGATGAGATGTCTGGTGTAATTCTGATATGCCTGCTTTATATGTTACTTGACCTTTTTCCTTTACTGCTTTTAAAATTCTTTCTTTGCTTAATGCATTTGGTGATGTGATAGGAGGAATTTCTTATCTGTTCAAGTCTATTTGGAGTTCTGTAGGCTTTTGTATGTTCATGGACATCTCTTTCTTTAGGATAGGGAAGTTTTCTTCTATAATTTTGTTGTTGATGTTTGATTTTTACTGGCCCATTACCTTGGGAGTCTTTATTCTCTTCTATACGTATTATCCTTAGGTTTGATGTTCTCATTGTGTCGTGGATTTTCTGGATGTTTTGGGTTAGGAGCTTTTTTTTAAATGCGTTTTCTTTGACTGTTGTGTCGATGTTTTCTATGGTATCTTCTGCCCCTGAGATTCTCTCTTCTATCTCTTGTATTCTGTCGGTGATGCTTGCATCTATGATTCCTGATCTCTTTCCTAGGTTTTCTAATTCCAGGGTTGTCTCCCTTTGTGATTTCTTTATTGTTTCTATTTCCATTTTTAGATCCTAGATGGTTTTATTCATTTCCTTTACCTGTTTGAGTGCATTTTTCTGTAGTTCTTTAAGGGATTTTTGTGTTTCCTCTTTAAGGGCTTCTAGCTGTTTACCTGTGTTCTCCTGTATTTCTTTGAGGGTGCTGTTTATGCCTTTCTTAAAGTCCTGTATCATCACCATGAGAAGTGATTTTATATCTGAATCTTGCTTTTCCAGTGTGATGGTGTGTCCAGGACTTGCTATGGTGGGAGAATTGGGTTATGATGATGCCAAATAACCTTGGTTTGAGTTGTTTACTTTCTTACACTTGCCCTCCACCATCTGGTTAACTCTAGTACTACCTGCCCTTGCTAAACCTGACTGGAACCTGTCCTTCCTGTGATCCTGGTTGTGTCAGAAGTCCTCAGAGTCAAGCTTTCTCTGGGATCCAGTGATTTTGGGATCCAGTGATCCTTGGCCTGTTAGAGTGCCTGTGAATGGAGCTTCCTCTGGGTGTGGTAGGACTGGCCAACAAAGTGTATCCTTAATGGTAGAGTTGTGTGAGTTAATAAGCATAAGCTTTACTCTGGCATTCCCACACACACATTCCTGATTCTTTGGTTAATTAATTTTACCATCCATACTTCTATTTTCATCTCCCCTTTTATTAGGGTCCCAGATCCTGTCTGGGAAGCTCTCTACCACAATCCTGCCATTTCTGTTTCATTTCATACCTGTGTCCAAATTTTTGTTTCCACCAATAAGTAATGTATTTTGATATCAAGTATTACAAGAACATGCAAGTATCACTCTGGGTGTTTCAAGTGTTCTATGATGCTGTTTAGTTTAGTTTTCATAAATGAGTCATTTCCTCTCATCTGTATTACTTTACTAGTGTTGTTGGAAATAAAGTGAGGCAGGAGAGGATAAGAAAACCTTGTTTCAATGCCTGCTTGATCTTATAACAGTGATTCAACCTAGAGTAACAAGGGATCCCTCTGAAACCACAAATGAAAACTCAGCTTAAAATAGTTAATACACGGAAATGCTCAATGCATTGTCATATACCTTAGATACTAGATGTGAAAACAAATGCTATTTTGAAAATAGTGATACATCTTGTACAAAAGTGTCTAATTAGGTATACAAAGTTATATTTTATCTATAGTTATTAAATGTTGATATTTTAATATATATGCTTCAGAGATTTCAAAAGCAATTTATCTTTTTAATTTACTTATTCCAGAAAGCTATAGGCCCTAAATAATATTCTTCAGTTATTTTCCAAATATATTAAAAATAACACTCTAGTAATTGTCCAAAATGTGGAAAATGCATTCACCTCCTTATATTTAATAAGTACTGGTAATGAAGTTCGATCACAACTGAGAAAGGTACAAAAAGTGTAGAAAATGAATGCATCCAGGAGATGAATATCATTCTTTTTAACATGTGTTGTAATGGAGGAACACTGCTATAATTCAGACTTAACTGCCTTGCCCAGTAGAGACCTGGGACCCAGTCAGCTCTTCACTCTTCAACCATATTTGACATTCTGTATACCAAGGAACACACCGACAACTCTGCTGCTTTTAGGCTTGCTCAGGAATTAACAGCTCTGGTTGCTGAGGCCTCACAGCACACAGCACATCTCACTGCAGCTAAGTCAGCTGCTAAATTCCTGGACTGATTTAGCTGTGATCCAGAGCATATTTATTTTCAGAAAGGTAAGTTCTATTATACACCAGAAAATATACATTCTATGACTTATCTTCATTTAGTATGTGTTTTGTGGGGTGCATTTATCCAATTAGTAGTGTTTCCATGTTACACCTACAAAATATCATTGTGCATTGTCAAGTATGATAAATTCAAACCAGATTCTAAAGGTTACATTATATTGAAAAAAAATTAACAAATCTCAAATATAAGAAAAGTAAATACTTTGACCTTTAAATAAATCTCATCGAATAATGTTTCTTTTCATCTTACCAAGAATATGAGCATACTTACTTTGAGGTCTTTACTTTGTCTAAATTGAATCAGGGAGGTGAAGGGAAGGGAAGTTATAGACCACATGCATGTGTATACACACTCAATTGTGCTTGTGTGATATTTTTGCATACATTCAAGAGAAGTATGCATACTTGTCTTTATGTCTGGATTGTATGCTGAGGGAACACCCTAACAGAGGAAGGGGGAGGGAGGATGGGGTAGGGTGTTTCTGGGAGGGATGGAAACTTGGAAAGGTTAACATTTGAAAGGTAAATAAAGAAAATATCCAATAAAAAAAAGAAAAAGAAAAATGAACAAAAGTAATTACTCTTTGTTTTAGAGTTCCCTAACTATAATGTTTCAATATTTATAGTAGTATACCTTCTCCTATGGAATTCAGGATGCACATTGTTTTAAAATTCAGTTTTATATTGTTTAAAATGGACTCAGAGCTTACATTGCTTTAAAATGGTAGAAAGTCTTGTTATTTACTAACATCAAAAATGTGTTATAAGATAAATGATTACTGTATCAAATATCATCCAAAAACTTACCAAATAGAACAAATACATATCGTAGCCTAGGTATTTAAGATAAAATGCAAAATCAATATGAGCCTTGATTTTTTTCTCTGAAATAGGAACTAATATTTGGACTAGGTTCCAAGATTATTTAAATTCTCATAATAAGAAATATACATTTACAATTTCTTCAGAATAAAATGAATTATAGAAAATAACTAGGAAACTGTTCTGGTGTACATTAAGTCTTCATCATCTAATTTCATGTTAACACACATTGACTCCACTCTCCCTCTTGAATATTTGACTTAGAATTAATTGAGCAAATCATCTGGTATATGAGTCAGTATGTTTTAATTTGTTAGAATCACAAAAGTCTGGAACTATGATTCTTACTAAAATGGACTAACCATCTTGTCTGGCATAAACTGTTTTGCTATAATATGATTAATTGATAATTCGTTCACTATGTACAAATATATATGAAAGTTAAAGTTTGTGACTTCATAGCTCAACTTTTAAAATCATATAGGTAATTATAAAATTGGCAAAGGAAAATGCACTGATCAAATTCTCTAAGAGTGGATTTTGGCTTAAAACTGAGAAAAAAGGGAAAAAATTTAAGGTAACACTGAGATTTTAGCCAAAACTACAAATCAGCATTTAATTTTTGCCTTTCTGTGTGTGTTTGTGTATGTTTGTGTGTGTGTGTGTGTGTGTGTGTGTGTGTGTGTGTGTGTGTGTGTGCGTGTTTGTGTGTGTGTGTGCATCACATGTGTGGTTACCTGTGTAGACCAGAAAAGCCTATTCCATCCCCTGGAGCTGCAGTTACAGGCAATTTTTCTGCCACCTTACTTTCAGTCCGGAAAATAAGAAGTATTCCTAACACTGCACAGTATATAACTTAGGTCCTATAACTCAGTTTTATTATTCAGCTACATATGTTAGACTCAGCCAGATACATTTAACTTTTATCCCCACTGGGACGAAATGTGCTGGATTTCTGATTCGGGATGCTCACCTGATTGTGAGTGCTCAGATAACATCAAGACTCTCTTCTGTCTTCACAGCAAATACACTGTCTCTGAAAGAGTAAATTAATGAGAACAAGTCTGCAGCTATGATGACTAACCCTTCCAAATGACATTTAATAATAAATGTTTGTACCTCATAGAAAGGCATTTGTCACACTATATGTAAAATATATATATATACATATATATATATATATATATATATATATACATACATATATATGTATATATATTGCTTGGTTGAATATTTAAAAACAAAAACAAAACAAATGAAAGTTACAGAGAGACTAGTTTTGGAGACTCGGACTTTCTGAGGACATCAAACACAGAGGTTACATTGAAAGGCAGACTTTCACATCTCCATGAGTCTCTTGCATTGTGTTCCATTTAATCTGCACTATGAAAATCCATAAAGCACTACATCTGGAAATGTGCTTACCTCAGTGACGTCTCCACAGCTCTGTGTTGAAGTGTTTTGACGTCTAAGTCCAACACTGTACTTTGAAAGTTGTCAGTCTCTGCTCCCAGGGCCATTTAAATCCTAGGCTTACAGGAGATTGGCATGGGCAGATGGTGATGAAGTTTTACCAGGCCTTGTACACTTGATTAAGGAGAGCCTTTCAGAGAAAAGCTGCCTTTCTGCTTTTCCCCCCTTTAATCCTTGTTGCCAAGATCTATGAAAGCAAACAGCCCTGATTTGCTACTCAAATCCTCAAACCCAAAATAAATTCTATATCTTGTCCCTATCTTTGACTTATTTCTAGTAGATAGAATTATAGTCATTCTATGGCATTCATTTATTTCCCACAAGTTCATATACACTGACATTTAATAACATATTAAACATGCAACTAATCAACATTTTTCCCTACTCACCCTTAAATTTTTTTCCTAGATTTTATAAGCTCATATTAGAATATAAATTAATATTACATATTTCAATTTCCTAGTCATTCAGAATTATTTCATTCTTACCTATATATGCATAGGCTCTAAAGTATGTACTAGTCTGAGAAACTATTATTTATTGATAAATGGCACATTTGAAAGTTTCATAAAAGAATACACATACACACACATATTATATATACATATGTATATATAAACCATAAAACTACAAATTGCTCATCCCATGTAGTGTTACTTGTATGTGTATGATTTCAGGACTTATAAACTGGTATTGCATATTTAGGAATATCTACCTAATATCATTATCTATCTATCATCTCTATCATTGACCATCCATCTATCATCTACTATTTATCATTTTTTATCTGTCATCAACTACTATGTATCTAATCTACTTATCTATTTATCTATCTATTTATATATCAATTGATCATCCATCATCTACTATGTATGTATGTTTGTTTGTATATATCATCATCATCTATTATCAATGTATCTATCATCTAATATCTATCTATTTCATCTATCTATCTATCTTCTATTAATCTGCTACCTATCTACCTACTTAACTCTCTAAATCAAAATTAAAAAAAAAGGAAGACCAAATGACTTTGGGAGAGAGTAAAGACTTGTAAATGAGAAAGATCAGAAGAAGGAGAGGAAGCAGGAAAGGGATCTAAATTAAAAAATAATTAGAAATTACCCTAAAAGCAAAGAAAACACAAAAAATTATCCAGATGACAAACCTCCATGAAAGTCATAGAAGCCTTTGTAGTCAAATAGGTGCCAAAGATGTGCATTGGTTTCCTTGACCATTTAGAAAATGAAAGGGGCAGGTGTTGCTCTTCTGAGGTCAGGTGTTCAGACTTTGTGTCTTTTTGTCTCTCTGTGCATGCTTTTATCTCTAGGGGTGCTTAATGACTACATTTTCCTTTAAAATGATGTGCTTTTCAAATTATGTATATGTATGTTTGTGTGCCTGCTTGTTTATATATACACCCCTTCTATGTAGTATGCACAGGAAAAAGAAAAGGTGTTGTAACCCCTGGAAAAGTTACAGGCAGTTGTGAGTTCCCCAATGTCATTTATAGAAACTGAACTCCAGTCTTCTGCAAGAATTCTGAATTGCTGAGTTGTCTCTAGTCTACTTTATATCTAGACAATACCATGCCTGTGAAATGATATATGTTTTCATCATTCAGCTACATTAGTGATTTATGCAAGTATATCAAATCATTTTTGAAAAACACTGTCATGTTGACAAGATGAATACATATCTCTAAACTCTTAACGAAAAAGACCCGTGGGAGCTCCCAGACACTGAGCCACTGAGCAGGCGGCATATAGAAGCTGGCCCAAGGCCTCCGACACATATATAGCATAGGACTGTCTGGTTTGGGTCAGTGGCAGAAGACATGCCTAATCCTGGAGAGATTTGAGGCCCCAGGGAGTGGGAAGGCCTGATGGGGGGCATCCTCTTGCAGAAGAGGAGGAATGGGATTAGTAACAGTGGTCGAGGGGAGTAGAAGGGGGGAAAAGGCTGAATTTGTTTTTATTAAATCTATTTGTTTGTTGTTTGTTTGTTTGTTTATTTTAAACTGCAGATTTTATTTCCTCCCAGTCCACTCTCCAACTGTTCCACATCACATACCTCCTCTCGGACCCCTGTCTCCACAAGGGTTTCCTCACCACCTACCACTCACCCCACCAGATCTCTAGACTCCCTGGGGCCTCCAGTCTCTTGAGGGTTAGGTGCATCTTCTCTGACTGAACCCAGACCTGGCAGTCCTCTGCTGTATATGTGTTGGGGCCCTCATTTCAGCTGGCGTATGCTGCCTGCTTGGTGGGCCAGTATTTGAGAGATCTTGGGCATCCAGTTTAATTGAGTCTGCTGGTCTTCCTACAGGGTTGCCCTCCTCCTCAGCTTCTTCTAGCTTTCCCCTAATTCAGCCACAGGGGTTAGCATCTTCTGTCCATTGGTGGGTGCAAATAACTTCATCTGACCCTTTCAGCTGATTGTTGGATCGTTCATAGGGCAGTCATGCCTTTTTGTGAACGCTCTATAGAGATGGCTCCCTGGTTTAAGAGCACTGACTGCTCTTCTAGAGGTCCTGAGTTCAATTCCCAGCAACCACTTGGTGGTTCCCAACAATCTGTAATGGGATCTGTAATTTTATCTGTAATGAATTTTAAATAATAACAGCAATAATAATAATAAATAATAATAATAATAATAATAATAATAATAATAATAATAATAATAATAATAATGGTCTTAAGCAAGTAATTTTCAGTGATACAACCACTTAACATCCCTGTGAAGCTTTCTGGCTCTATTTACATGAGATTTCTACAGTATGTAGTTATTATCTGAATATATTTTGGTTGAAATCACGCTGAAGAATGATTCTCATGTGAAGAATGCATTGCCTTCTTTTATGACCCATGATTTTAGTTACCATTAAAATGACCTTTGTCATACAGAGTAACTGTATTATTATATTTGCTTCTCGCTAAATTGTTTATAAGAGATAATTTCCAACATTGTAAGGCCTTATAGGATGGAGAGATAAGATCTGTTGATAGTCTGTGGAGTTAGATGATTAACACAGTGTATGTGTTTGTGAGCACATGCGCAATTAAGAAAGGCAAATGCTGCTTGATTTTCCTCATGTAACCTGGGAAGAATAAAAGAAAAGGAAACCATAATCAGGATATATTATGTGAGGAAAAAAACTATTTTCAATAGGAGGAAATTTGTTTTAGGTTTTAAAAATTCAATCAAAATTTCAACCTAAACCTTTAGATTTTCTAAGCCATATGGCCATTAGAGACACCAGGAAGAAATACCCATTTAATTAAAGCTATTCATAGGTTAGGCTCAATGAAAAGGAAATTACACAAACTAGATGAAATCAAGGCTTTAGAAATCAAGCAATGGGTGTACTTACCTATAGGGCTGACTTTGCAAGATGACACCCACTTGATGAGTTGTAGTTGAATTAGTATGTATTCAAATTGTCACTTTAACTCACCTCTAAAAGATATACTGGAACAATTGTGAGAAGCGACATAGATAACTCTCAAGAAACTAAAAATAGAAATATGATAGAACCTACCTATTCAATTTTTGGATATAGATTCAAAGGTTAAAGTTCATTCATTTAATGACATCTGTACACCCAACACAACCATATATACCATTTTCTAGTCTCAACCAGTATCTACTTTAGGGCCCACATAAATTCACAGATGAATACATACATACACATAAATAATAATTATTAATAATATTTAGCATATATATGTTACAGAATTCTGAAATATCTGGCATGGATGTATATTAACACCATCAACACAATATCTAAACTGTAAAACAGAAATAAACTGTTGTAGAATATGAGGGACCCATAATAACACTTAGCAACTCCACCCCAAATAAACATTTGCTATATATGAGTACATAATAGTCACATTAACAAAGAAGTCGGGGAAAAATAAGTATCCATCAAGTATTGATGTATAAATAATATGTGTTAGAAATATACAATGGAGTGTAAATATCAAAAAGATGAGCAGAGGTACTGCCCCATACCACTACATGGCTGGAATATGAGGACTCTATGACAGGTGAAGAAGTGACATTACTAATATGATTTACTTTTTGTTTGTACATCACATTAAGTATGAGTTATACCTCCTAATGGGAAGAACCCATCTGAACTAGTGATGTTACTGTGAACACAAATCCAACTAGATAATTTTCCCTCTTTTGATTAGAAATTTCTGCTCTGACACATTTAAAGTTATACAAGTTGATTTTTCCATAATTTGATATCACCACCTGATCAAAATAATTTCCATTATCAATATTATTCTACTATCATCATAACCATTGTTGTTGCTACCCCTTATCATCAGTACTATCATAATGATTATTATCCCCCCACTACCATTCTCACCCTCATTACCTCCATCAATAGCATCATCATGACCATCACCACCATTTATTATCTTCACACTCATCATTAACAATACCTTCCCACTATAATCATCACTGTTACTGCAACCATTATTACAAACACAATCATTATTACAATTACCATTCTACTATTAACATCACCATTAAAACACCTCGATCATGGCCACCAACATAATGACCACTTTCCATATTATCATCCTCAGTACCATTGCTATCTAGCATTATTGATACCCTGATTATCATTTTATCATTATCAACCTACTATCATGATCACTTCCCTAATTTCTGTAGAGAGAATATCTTTGTAGTATATGAATGCATCTCCTGTCAATTAAAAAAATTATGTCATATAGGAAATGTTAGAATAGAAGGTGGGACATCTAGGAGGCAGAAATGATTCTGGGATAGAGCCAGAAGTGGGAGATTCACCTAGGGAAGAGGTGGTCAGAGGGACGCATGATACCTGAGCACAGATAACCAGTTATATGGCAGGATGGAAATCAGGAAAAATGGGTTATATTAAGTGGTGATCTAGTTGATTAAGTGCCTAGATCTATGGCCAAGGTATTTGTAAATATATTTTGAGCCTGATTCTTATTTCTGGGATCATGGTGCCAGGAGGAACACCCAAATCAAACTTTTAAAAATGGCTCCCAACTTATAACAATTAGTAACCAATCTATAGCCTGACTTTTCCCTGCATTTTACTATTTTAACTATATGGCCAAAGTATTTGTAAATATATTTTTGAGTGTGAGTCTTATCTCTGGAAGAGACCAAACTTTTACAAATGGTGCCCCAAGATTGGGTGCCAATGGTTAAATAGAAATTAATATTATGTGCTATATATATTAATTAATGCTGAATATTAATGTGGTAGCAATTATTACTATACCATTTTTCCCCAAATAATCACACAGAGACCTTTTAATATTTCAGTGCCTTCGGCTTTAGTTCAGCTGACTCTCAACTAGCTTTTCTAAGTTAACTCGACAACCTAGCACATCTGAACATGTGGCTAGTCATTCCCCATGTCTCTTGATGAAAGGTCTCTCTCTCTCTCTCTTTCATCTACCCAAAGTACCTTTCTGTCTCCCAAGAAGACCTACCTTCCTCTTCCTGCCTAGCTAATTGGCCATCAGATTTTTATTAAAGCTAATCAGAGAATGCCTTAGGTAGGGGAGGAAGGGCAGAGACACAATTTCACATAGAATACCCCATCAAATTACCATTATCTTCATACAATCATCATCACCACACTATTATAATCAACATTACCAGCACCACTACTGCCATCATTATTGTTGTCATCATCATCATCACCACCATTGCTATTACCACCACACTATCAGCATCACCATGTACAGTCCCCAAGCAGAAGGAAAAGGAACAATGAGATACCTGGAAGTAAATTCTTTAGCAAATAAAAGAAATTTCAATCTCTTTAAACCATTGTCTGCTTCACACACTTCTATTAATATATCCAGAAGTACTAGAAAGTCAGGTTTTCAGATCATCTCAAGTTTCATTTTATTTCTCAGTCTCAAAAGTTTGATTATTGTGCTTTTGATTTTTTGTCATATACATAATGCAGGCTTCATAATGTTCATTGTATAATTCTTTTTTAATCATCTCTACACAAAAGCCATATCATATAGGCACATTTGAATTCCCAGTGCCCTTTCATTTTCTGGCACAAAGCAACTAGTTAATAAAATACTACTGAATAAGCAAATGAATACATTGTCAGTGGTTGTCATTTATATTTATCTTTAGATAATGAAAGCATCCTATATCTCATTTTTGAGTAGTTTTTTAACATTTAAACATTATCAGTACAAAACTGTTCACAGTCTATGGAAAATTATTTAAAATACTTGGTATTCTTAGTTTTTTGTGATTAATGATATCACTATACTTGAGAGTATTCTATAATTTTACCCAAATGTTCTCTAGGGTTAGTTTTATCTTTAGCTAGTGCCATTAATTTCACTGCCAAGTATCTTAAAATATGTTGTGAAAAGTTCATTTTAAATCTAGGACTGTCAGTCTTCCTAAGTTTATGATCAAGAATTTTACTAAGGGTCAATCAGCAGAACTAGCATTGAGGAAGAGAAACTGCCTGTTGGGAACTAATTAAGCAAAAGAATGAAGCTCCAGAAGAAGAAAGACCAAAGTGTGGATGCTTCGGTCCTTCTTAGGAGGGGGAACAAAATGCTCACAGGAGGAAATATGGAGACAAAGTGTGAAGCATAGGCTGCAGGAAAGGCCATCCAGAGACTGCTTCACATGGACCATCCTATATACAGTCACCAAAGTCAGGGGATAACATTTGAAATGTAACTAAAGAAAATATCAAATAAAAAAGGAAACAAACAAACAAAAAGCAAAACAAGAACAAAAACAAACAGAGAAAAAAAAAAAGAAAATCTCCACCCTCTACCTGCCATCCTCTTTGCAGCCCAGGTTAGACTCTCAGCATCCTCATGTCCTTTATTTGGAGTGTAATGAGGAGGACTTTGAAATATACTCCCTGTTCTAGCGTATACTAGATCTGTAACCTTGAAGAAAATATAGAGCACTTCTGAACAGTACTTAACTGTATTTTAGATAAGGAATTACTTCCTCATAGTACTAGTAAGAGAAATGAATGTACTAATGAAAAAGATATTGCATAAAGCATGCTATGATGCTCAAACAGAAACAACATTCCTTAATTTGCTTGTGCACACTTAAAGTAAGATTTCAAGAGCCAAGTAGATGTCCTGGGAGTTCAGTGTATACTTGTAGAGGAATTTTAATCCAGTAGCATGGCTACTCTGGCAAGGGATCCCAGTCAAAGACCTAGGCCTGTGTGATCTGGCTGCATTTATAGACATGCCCTTAGTACGCACATTCGATCTCAAAGAATGATATCTAAGTGAGGGGCAGACAAAGTGACAAGTTATGGAAAGATTTGATGGAGTGAGTCAGAGTTAGGATATGGTCAACCGTCATGAGAACAGACAGGAAAGATAGGCTAGTTAAGAGTAGTGCAGGGAGAGAGGTGGAACTGAGTTCACTTGAGGCTGGTGTAGTTCAGTTGAATAAAGTTGTTCATGCAGTTCAATCCAGTTCCTTTCAGTTGTGCAATCAGTGCAGATCAGTGCAGTTCAGAGGCAGTTTTTCCAAGCAAAGAAGATCAGTCAGAAGCTGAGAGAAACCAGTTTGAATCGATGAGTTTAAAGTGTGGGTGCTGCAGTCCTTCTTAGAAAAGGGAACAAAATACTCATGGAAGCAAATATGGAGACAATGTGTAGAGCAGAGACAGAAGGAAAGGCATCCAGAGACTGCCCCACCTGGGGATCTATCCCATACACAGTCACCAAGCCCAGACACTATTGTAGATGCCAAGAGGTACTTGTTGAAAGGAGCCAGATATAGCTCTCTCCTGGGAGGCTCTGCCAGAAGCTGACAAATACAGGTGCGGAAGCTTGCAGCCAACCATTGGACTGAGCACAGGGTCTCCCATGGAGGAGCTAGAGAAAAGACTGAAAGAGCTGAAGGGGTTTACAACCCCATAGGAAGAACAACAATATCAACCACCCAGACCCCCCAGAGCTCCGAGAGACCAAGCCACCAACCAAAGAGTACACATGGCGGGACCCATGGCCCCAGCTGCATATGTTGCAGAGGATGGCCTTGTCGGGCATCCATGGGAGGAGAGGCCCATGGTCCTGGGAAGGCTCCATGTCCCAGTGTAGGGGAATACCAGGGTGGGGAGGTGGGAGTAGATGGGTCAGTGGGAGATCACCCTCATAGAAGCAGGAGGAGGGAGTATGGGATAGGGAGTTGGGGGGGGGGAGGGAAAGGTGATAACATTTGAAATATAAGTAAAGAAAATATACAATAAAAAGAAAGAAGAAATAAAGATGAGTTTAAGCTAGAATGGCTAAGTTGAAACAGCAAGCTAGATTTCAACCAGTTTGAAAAGGTGAATTTATTTAGCAGTAAGGATCAGATGCTGAAATATTCTAGGGCTAGGTTAACAGATGAAGGTTGATCTGAAACCTTCAAGATCTGGGATCAGAAGATTAGATTGTATAGAGACTAGAAGTTTCCAGCTCTATGCCTGGTGTTAGTTAAATAGAAATACTCTGGCCATAGAAATAACCAAGCCATGTATTTATAAACCTTGGGAATGGCTCTCATCTCATCATTTCATCTGAGGAAATAAATTGACATTCATAATTCCTCTTTCACAAAGACATACTGGATAGGTTACAACCACTCACAACTCCATCTTCAAGGGACTGATTGCCTAATTCTGTCTCCTTCAAGTTCTGCAAGATTTGTATGCATCAACACACACACACACACACACACACACACACACACACACACACACAACCAATAATAAATAAAACCTTTAAAATAAAACTCGAATATATTCAGATGTGTGTATGTAAATATGAATGTTGATTTGACTGCACACACATATATGTGTTATAACGAACTTGTATGTGTAATGTATATCTAAAAATATCTCCATCTATTCCATGTCAGAGATTTCAGATTTCCTTTACATATAGATTTATCTTTTATTTATGTGTATGTCTATGTGCCTATGTCAATTTAGTGACATTCAAGTATAGATACATGTGGAGACAAAAAAAATGGTATCAAATAGCCTGGAACTTGAATTATAGGAGGTTGTGAATTGCCTGCTGTGGGTGCTAGTAACTACATCAAGGTTATCACAAAAACACTTAGTTCCCTTAACCTCTGATGTGTCTCCCCAGCTCCATTTATCCATCTTTACTTCAGAGTACTAATAGAGGTAAACATGAATGTTTTATGTCTAATATCTTTTAAAATCAATATAGAAATGTTCAAGAAAATTTCACTTATGATATCACTAGTGAATTTTCAATTTAAAGCTTACAAGAATAATTAAAAACATGGGTTTTGTTTACTATACACACACTGTCTAATTGTTTAACAATGAGTTTTCTTAATAGATTCTAATTGACTTCCTATCAAGTGATAATATTTGAAAAGTCTACAAATGATTACTCTAGCTCAACACTTTTTCCCAGTGATTTCATTGTGGGGAAATTGGTTGGCAATCAGTCTGATAGAGAGTGTCCAATCTGAAGTTGTTGGTGTTCTGTGCTCTCATTAGTATTCTGCTATACTTGTTGTTTAAAAATAGTTAATATTCAAACATTCATTTTTGAATGAGGACTATGACAGTTTAATTAAAGTTTAAACTCTAGTAGCTATTGAAAATCATACATAATCCAATTACTTTTTATTCAATTAATGTAATAGCAAATCACTTCACTATAATTACTGTTAATCCTCCGCTTTTTTTCCTTTGCTGTTTATCAATGACCTGTGAGATGTCTTAGAGGAAATCATATTGTGACATAATTACCAAAGTCCCATCTGGAACTAATCATTAAATAATATCCAATTACAAAGATTTCTCTATCTCAATATTAGTTTGAAACAGAGATGGAGAGAATTCATGTAAAAAACTTGATTTTTTCCCCTGTCAAAATTGAGGATTTCTTGGTTTATCAACACCATCAACCAGAGAAAAATAGAATTAAACTGTTGTAGATATAATGAATTTACAATAACATCTAACTCTCAAACCATGAGTAAAAGAACCATTTCATATAAAATCTAAAGAAAGAGAGTTTCCATATAAGGCACACATAGTAGGGACAAGTTCGGGTATAACTTATCCCAAAGTTTTGCAAGACAAATATTTTAGATATATGATCTTTTAGGATTTTAGACCATTATGTATTTCATTAGGCATCTTGATGTTAGTATCCGTGCTTCAACATAGAATCATTCACTCTTTACATATAAGTTGTACATGTAGTGTAAAGGCAAATTGCGTGTGTATGCTAACGTGTGTGTACACATGTACATGTGCTTATGTGTTATATAGCCATGTATTCATGTATTCATATCTGCACAACCTCATATGTGTCTGAGGATTCTTTTGCATTTGAGTGACTGAACGAGGAAATTAGAAGGCAACTTCCAATGTTGTTACTCAGGAATTTTCTACATTGTTTCTTGAAACAAGAATCCTTATATCTAGTACTCACTTATTAGGATGGACTGTTTGGTCATTCCATCCCAAGGCTCTGCCTGTGTGTTTCCTCAGCCTCGGGATGACAATTACACCTCATGAGCCTAGCTTTTTTTCTTTATACGTGGATGTTGGGATCAAAGTCGAGTCTTCATTCTTGAATGGCATTGTTTTACTGATTGTGCAATTTCCCCATGCCCTAGAGGAGGTTTTAGAGTCATTTTGTTAAATGCTTCCTCACAGGAATGGAGCTTCCTAATGTAGATTTGTCTATTTGTGACATGGTGCTGGTAGCTTAAAATTTGGATTTGGGAACATTTTTGAATTTAAATTTTTCAGATTAGGAATGCTGAATTCATATATAAGAAAGTAAAGAGACTTATCTAAAACTTATGTTTTTCCAAGATTTTATTTGTCATGAAATACATAACAGCTTGCCATGCTGAAGAGCAATGCATATTAATTTGTCAGGTTTATTAATAACAACTGTCAAATATGTTGATTTATTTCTCTTTCATCTTCGTGTGCATTTGTAATTCAAAGGAAATAAGGACATAGATTATTTACAATCCTATTGGGTTGTTTTCTTTTTGTCTGAACCATTGCTGCCTCTCTCAATTCCTCTAAAATCATCTCCAAAGTTGCCAAGACACCACTTCAAGGGTTGATTTACTTTTACCAATTTCTACTTTTGAACATTAGAATATGTCTGTATATTTATTTTGTAAAAGACATAGCTACTATCCACCATTTTTGTACTTGATATATTTTCTTTAAATACAGAATGCTCTATCAAAGTATTTAAGACTTCTAATTCTTTATTAGATGTTGAAAATGATGCTTGGGAAAGGTTTTCCAATTCATTTTCACGCACTACACTAACCATCTAATTGCTACTTTAGAATTTGATGTCTAATGACACCTCTAGCATTTCTTTGTTCATAACAGAAGCATCTAACTTACATCATCCTCACATTTTTTTCAGAGATGCTTTTGGGTAAAACTTCTGTGAAATTATTTTGTAGAATAAACATCATTGAGACACAAAACCCAGTGTATTATAAAATAAGAGTCATTACTTCTATTTTCCTATTTAATATCAACTTCATTCAGTCCAGGACTAAGCTGATAAAGAGGCCCATATCTGGGACACTATGAAGTTCATGACATAGGGAAAAAGCAAAAGTGAAAATAAAAGGAAAAGAAAAATTCAAGGAAATGTAATGCAATGCTGATAAGCCTCATGTGGAACTTCCTAGGATACCAACTCACACTTAGGTGAAATTCATCATGCATCTCAGCATAGAATTTATGATGTTATGTATGCACTTTTCCTATAGGGGGAGGTTAGTGGAAAGAACAAAAATTTTATCATACCACCTAACCCATATATTTTATAATGAAAACAGATAAAATTAGTCTACATTTTTGTTCTCAGATATTTAAATACATGGAACTCTGATCCACAGTCAATCAAATAAATCAGCAATCTAATGGTCATGCCCATTATTTTGTTGGTAAAAGTAATTCGCAATGTCCATATTCCTCCTCTTTACATTTTCCAGGCAAGTAAAGATCATGTTTAAGTTATGGCATGAGTTCCTTTCATTTGTGACTCTTCATTTTGATACTGACATTTAACTTTCTTTTCTTCTGGGCTACCAAATTCATGTTTCCTGTGTTCTTTTTGCCCACATTTTGATAATATTTTAAAAATCCTAAAAACTTTGGTTAATTCACCATTCAGTTGATTTTTCATAGTTTATATAATATTACCTCCTGGGATCAGGAGACTAGAGTTTAGGGTGGGCAGAATTACATATAGACAGAGATATAGAAAGTGGGGTGCTGCAAACTCAGGTTGAGGGACCAGGACCCTGGCACACCCATTCCTATGTGAGAAAGGTCAACAAGCCTGGGTCTTGAGAGTCTCACAAAAGCAGTCATAGATACTTGGATAAAGATGATAATGATTGTTACATCCAGGAACACCTTTCCACAGTACTTAATGAGATGGAGATGGACACAGCATTCATTACGAGCTTAGATGTAGAAGGCAGCTCATATTTCTTGTTTACTCACAGTCAAAGACAACAATCAGCATTCTATGGACACACTGAACCTGACATGGCACAGAGAATAAGTCAAGCAATGAGACACATGTCAGGAGATAGCATTGAGCTGGTCTAATCATTTAACATACTAAGGTTGCTTCACAATCCCCACTACTGTAACTGAAGTATGATGAAAAGTCACTGTTCATAAAATATCAAGTTAGTAGATTGAAATATGAAAGCAGTGATAAAATTAGTAAATACTTATTAGTGATTCCTAAATAGTACATCAAAATTTGTATAATAAAAAATCTTTGAAGTTATTAACATGACTAACAATAACTATACTTGAGTATGTATACTGTTTTTACACTTGGTTGCTAATTGTTAAATATTGGGAAACTTCTAATACACATTTCTTAGTTTCCTAAGTTGAATATATTTATAAGATTTGTAAATGTTTATAAACACTTTGCCCTGTCCTCAATTCTGTGCAAACTATAGGAGATAATTCAAATATTTGTCCTGGTCTCATATGGCTTAGATTTGAATAGACATGGTACAAATATCACAAGTATGTAAATAAGTATATAATCAAAATTATTACATCAGATCTCTGTATATTTTATTGCCTAAATGACTGGAAGATAAACAAATCACTGGGTTTAATCTTAGGACCACAATAGAAATAAAAACTATAGTTAGTTTTAAGGTATATACTGAAAGATAAATTTTGCTCATAGAGAAGAAGAAGAAGAAGAAGAAGAAGAAGAAGAAGAAGAAGAAGAAGAAGAAGAAGAAGAAGAAGAAGAAGAAGAAAGAGGAGGAGGAGGAAGAGGAGGAGGAGGAGGAAGAGGAGGAGGAGGAGGAGGAGGAGGAGGAAGAGGAGGAGGAGGAGGAACCATTTGTATCAGAGAAGCCATTTCTGAGGATGTGACTTTCATGTAAGGAACTCAGTAAAGGAAGGGTATAAGATAAAATAAAGAATATTGTGTTTTTAAAAAGAGCAATTATTGTTGTAGAAGACCACAGAAGGGGAAGAACCCAGGATGTTTTAGGTAGGTTTTGAAGGTTTTAATTGCCTTGTGCATTGAACAGCATTATTTCTATGTGATAGCAAATTCTACAGAAGCTATAATATATAATTTACTCTGACTGTAAACAAGGCCATTTGAGAGTGCTGATTGAGCAAGGTAACTCAGGCCTTTCAGCACTGGCCTTATTAGAATGCCAACCTCTGTTGGATATTAGAAGCTAAGTGACAAACACCTATTATAATGATACATACTGGTAATCAAATAAATGGAAAAGCTGAGGCAGGGGGGTTCCCGATGCTTGCTGAAGAGATAACACAGCTTGTTTGGTGAGTTCTAGTTATCATGAGAGACCCTGTCCCACCAAATTGGTGATAGTACCTGCCAAACAATACCAAGGTTATCCTTGCCTCCACAGACATTCACACACATGCTTGTATCCTCTCACATATATATAAGCACATATTCAGAGCTTAAAATAATAAATCAATAGCAGGTGGTAATTAAAGGAGATTATATTATTGAATATTTGTTTATGAAAACATTTTGAGCAATATAGAGTTTTATATGGTTAGTGGTTGAATTACCCATCTATTTTACTTGATAAGGCACACACAGTTGAATGACACGAAGTGCATGTTTACAACTTAAAGGATATGTATGTCAGCTGCAGTGACTCTGATATTTCTGTGTGCTGAAGTCAGATCATTCAGCATTCTGTATCGTGTGGGCATTAGATATTTGCAGCTAGATTTTCCCACACTGAAAACTAGTAATGTCATTGATTGCCCAAACTTGCAAATGGTACTAATCCATTTCAGACAGTCTTCCATTAACTAAAACACGTGATACAGAGCAAGGTTAATGTCAGTGGCATGGATGTATACTCTTTCCACAGAAGAAGGCAGAATTCATGGTTGACCTTGCCTAGGTGAAGCTGAGACTCATTACTGATGGCTATAAATCTATAGCCCACAGGAAAAACAGAACTTGGCGGTACTGAGCATGCAGGAATAATCCAATCTAGGGACTTTAAAGATAATAGATATATTTATAAATAATGTAATTTTATATTTAATCAGAACATTTAAATTCCAAAAAGTATTTAGGTCCTTTAAATTATTTTCCTAAGAATCCTAACAAGTTATAAGTGGATTTGAAAATTACCATGGACGACTGAAACCTCTTTAACTGATTAAGATTGCAGTTAAGATTTGGATAAGTATTATATAGATATGGTTTTTAATGTAAAGTAAACTCTAAATAAATACTATCTTTACCGGGGGTTAGAAAATAAATTTTTGTATTAAAAACATAGTGTCCAGTCTCAATGAATGTTCAGATTTAAATGAGTCAAATTTTTAATTACATGGCATATTTAAAATATAAATTTGGGCTGGGCAGTGTTTGCAGATGTTTTTGATCCCAGAAGAGAGAGAAAGATTTCTGTGAGTTTCAGGCCAGCCTGGTTGACAGAGTGAGTTCCAGGACAGTCAGAGAGACATAGTCAAAATATACCTTGAAAAAAAATGATAGACAGATCATGATAGATGATAGATAATATGATAGATGATGATAGATGGATTGATAAATTTAAATTATAAATAGATGTTAGATAGAGGACAAAATGATAATATATATAGAGAGAGAGGAGAGAGAGAGATGATTTTCATTAAACTATTCAAAATCATCCTTAGCTTCTAAACAAGAGGTTTGTTAATGTGGGTGTAGACTATAGGTGCACACCTTAGTTAGGAAAAGAAAAGTATAAAACAGAGGTTTGTCTAAAAGCAAAACAGTCTTTATGAGTTGGCAGTGATAAGAACCCCATCTGCTGAATTTCTAACACACTGTGTGTCTTCCTCATTTTCCTGTTTGCTTTTGGATGCCAGGGAGAACATGGAAGATAATTATGAAGAAAACTTATCTCACATAGTCCTGATTAACAAGATACAATTGTGCATCATTCAATCATTGTGTCAGTAGAAATAACAGGGTAGAAAACAGAGTGGTTTAAGCAATGAAGAAAGATACATCATAGAAGCAAGTACTATATCATAGTTCTCCTATATTCTAACTCAATTCAGATAACACTCTGGGTCTTTTCTGTAGCATATGGGAATCTCGTATTTATGGAATCCCAGGCTACAGAAGACAGGATATCTTTGTGCTCAGAAAAGAGCACTAACAGACCAGGAAATTTATACATGCATGCTTGTCTCTTCACCAGAAATATTATATAGCTGTTTCTGTCTGGAAAGAAGGGAATGGATGTAGTTAATAACTGCAGTCTGTGCTCTCTGAAGGGCTACTCTGGACCTGAATCTCCCAGACTATTATTATTATATCCCAGACTCTTCTGCCCAAGACCTTTATTCTGATTATTGATTCTCAGTCAGTAGAACCTGGTCCTATAGAAAAGGTCATGTGTACTTTACATGTGGTCAATCATACCTGTTAGCTTTAAGGTAATTTTCACCAGAAAAGATTTTATTCCATAGTTGTGTTTAAATATGTCAAAAAATAAAGTAACCAGAGTCAGACTCTAGAATTAGGAACTACTCACCACTGCCTGACTAAGTTGTATTGAGCCAAATTCCCTTCTTTCCCCACTCAGATCATTATTCTGCATGCCATGCTATTTTCAAACCCCTTCCTCCCCACACACACACCAGGCTAAAATGATTCCAGATCGATTTTTAAAAAACAGGATCTTCAGAAGGCAAAATGTCTTTCGGCAAACAAATAAGTGCTGGAGAATTAAGGAAAGCTTAAACACAGGTGATCTTTCCAAAAAGAGATAACATTTGAGTGTTTTCTGGGAATATTGGGTTAAGAATGTAGGTTACAACCAGGTAATCCTTGTTCCCTGTTGAGCAATGTGATTATAATAGCAGTTTCATTACTTAGCATTAAGAAAGGCTTGTAAAATTTTATCTTACTTTTGTATATACTTAAATTATTTATGAGTTGAGGTTTGGCTCCTTATTCTTTTGATAACCTCACCTATATACTAAAAAAAAAAAAAAAAAAAAAAAAAAAAAAAAAAGCTCCCCAATAGTCCACAGCAAATCCAATCCCTTCTCTTCTTGCCATGGAAATATAACATCAACATTGAATTTATCAAATATGAGGACTACTTTTGATGTTGAAAAGAATTTACCTATCAAAATCGAATCAAACTCCTTTGGTTCTCCAAGTTCAACAACAACAAAAAGAAGTGTGGGAAGATAAGAGGAAAGATGGAAATCTATGTCTTGCTTTGGACAGGCTATATGTTAATGTTATGTGTTACACAGCTATGTCCTCACACAAAAGGAATTTGATCTGCTTTGTGGAGCTTCATTTCTGGCCCTGAAACAAGAACCTGCCTTTTAAACACTCAGGCTTCTTTCAGAAGTTATTGATATGTCTAGTCTAATGTTTATAAGCTGTAGAGCTTCTAATCCCAGACTCAGAATCATTTGAATTGAGAGTTATTGAAGATGCAACTGCTTCACCCGCTTCACTTTATAAGTCATATTATTCTATATTCCTTTTCATACTCAGCGACTCACCCCTCCTCTCCACTATAAAATACAAGCTTGGAGAATAAATGTGTACTTTACATTGATTTCAATCAAACAACATTTGCCCTGGCTAGTCCTCGATGGCGAGGTCACTGCAGCAATTATAAAACAGAATCCCCCAGCAGACCTTTCATCTACTTGTAATATAAAATCAATAACATCTAAACAGGACAGAGATGGCATTTTAATGCTTGCCAAAGAGCATTTAGACATCTGAGCTACCTCAGATGTGGTTTCAATATCCATTTTGAAAACAGGGGACAAAGATGTTCTGTCTTATTTTAGCCCCAAAACCCACATATGCAGTAAGGTAAGAAATTTATCTAATTGCTGGTGTAGGCTATGATAATAAATTTCAAGTGAACCCAGGTTTTTGCACTTGCTAATTAACTACAACACTCTATACACGTAAAAATTCTTAAATAGATGTGGTATTTTGGTAGCAACATTTAAACATATTAACTGAGATGGACTAAAGTAATACCTCAGTGAATATATATCTTATTCTTATGGACAATTCAAAATTAGAATTTTTTCAATACTTAGTGATGGCATTTGTAGCGTTAAGTTTTAAATTTTGCAAATGTAAATATTCTGTGCTATACATTGTACAACATCAAGTTGTATTTGAGATTAAAATGCATTAATTAAATGAGTGTCTTATCTATATTCTTAACTATTTAAAGACAATTTTTTAAAAAATGGATACCATTTCTTTGTTGTTTTTTAATCTTTTTAAAATTTAGTCAGAAATAAACACAATTATGTTTCTCTAACTGATGAAGACATCTCCTTCATTACTCTTTAATAGATTCCCTGTATTAGGAACATGATCCTCACACAATGTTTAGAAACTATCTTCAAAACACACTTTGAAAGTTGTTCAAGCTGCTGACTGTTCATTGAAATGAGATTAAACTAACATAGAGAACCTTCAGAATTCCTTCAGGAGGCACTTAGTTTTAATCAGTGGAATCAAAAGGCTCAATTAATGGCTTACATCATGCAATATTTACGCATCTTTTGTAAGCAGGTCAGCTGGTAAACTAGCCCATTTCTGTCAATAACATTACTACATCACAAGTCTGTGAGTAGATATAAATCAGCCAGCTGCTGTCCCCAAATCAGCTAAAGCCCTGGCATGCACCAGACTGGGAAAAAAAGCATACATTATAAAGCTCCCTCATTAGTTACTATTTAACTGTTGCCACAGTTATGAGATATATGCTAGATTACCTAAGTAGTCAATTATTCACAATTCTGAAGCTACTCAAATCTACTATACAGTAGATTCATGCTACAAGGACAATCACACTACTAAATACTTACATACACAAGATTTTCTATTTGTATGTTATATATAATTTAATATATAGGTTACAATACTTTGGAAAAATATGTAAGAATATCAAAAATAACTTAGCAGCTATTAGGATGCCCAAACCTCTTTACTTTTTACAATGCAAGCCAATAATATTAGTAACATCAGTATCTGAATCGGTGAACATTATGCTGAATTAAATGAATTGATGTTTTCACATGAAAAAATGAGGTTGATAGCTTTATCTTACCTCCCCTATCAGCAACTAGCTCTAATTATTTTGAGTAATATTATCCAATAAGAATTGTTTTTGTTTTCTTATTTTATTTTAATTTTTTCCTTTTTTTTGGAGGGGAAGCTGGGAAAGGAGATATTATATGACATATAAATAAAGAAAACATCTGATAAAAAAAGAAGGGTCTGTTTTTTTATCAAGTTATTGAATGCTGCTGCTATATTTTCGATTAAAAGCTCCCATGAGTATTTTAAATTGTTTCTGGAAACAATTATCAAGTTATGCCATATCCATATAACTTTGATGTAATATGTATATAAAACCACTATAAGTAATATTCTAGAATAAACAAGTGCCTAGAATTCTTTGTTTCCGGTTTTGAAAAATTACACCAGATAGCTTACTGTTTCCTCATTTGAAGGCTGCATCTCAATCTACCTAGATACTTTTAGCACTATGTCTACAGTGTTGTGATTCTTATTAGAGTCTTTATTTTGGACTGTCAAAATATATTGTAGCACATAATAATGAAATCAGGGTCCCAGAAACCACCTAATATGTATATAATAAAATGTTTCTCAATATCATATAAGCAAGAAGAGACAAAGAAATCTTAATACACAGTAATGTCAAATTACAGAAGTCAATGTACTTTAAACTTTTGAATACAAGTTGTCCAAAGAATAAGGTAGGAGGGAAAAACTAGATTTAGTTAAAAAGATAATGATTCAAAATTTTCATTGAGTTTCAGTATTTTGATCTCTATAACTATTCCTTGAATCTATGAAGTGCTCTATAATATCAAATATAATAATATTTAGAACTGAACCATAGACCTCAAATCTTGACAGTTTAGAGAGAGTGATGACATAAATATGAGAGCAAGTGATTCTTATTTAAAGATATTTATTTCATATATATCTACAGATTTTATTTTACATATCTCATAATTTAGACACATAGTAAACATAGTTTTCTATATATAAAACAATAAAATTACAACATATATTCATATTTTATTGGTTATTTTATTTATTTACAGTTCAAAGTCTCCCTTCCCAGTTTCTCCTCCACAAACCCCTTATCTCCTCCTCCACCTCTACCTCTATGAGGGTTCCCCAGACCTCTCAACCACTCCAGCCTCACTACCCAAGCATTCCCCTATGCTGGGGCATTGAACCTCCAAAGGACCAAGGGGCTTCCCTCTCATTGATGGCCAGAAGAGGCCACGCTCTGCTACATATGCAGCTGGAGTCATGGGTTGCTCCATGTGTACTCTGTGGTGGGTGGTTTAGTCCCTGGGAGCTTAGGGGCATGAGGTTGGTTGATATTGTTATTCTTCCTATGGGGTTGTGAATGTCTACAGCTCCTTCAGTCCTTGTCCTAACTCCTCCATTGGGGTCAGTCCCCTGAGAGGCTCTGCCAGAGCCTGACCAATACAGATGCTGATGTATGCCCAAGAAATTTCAACTTTTTAAATTTTTTATTAGAACTGTGTAAGTTCTATCATTAACAGTACATTCAAGCAGAGGTGAATGGTCAAGTAAATATATAACTGGTATTAGAGCATTTACAAAAATAGATTGTAAAGAATAGTTTGTGCAGTTGAATTTCATTTTAGAGGGTGTACTGTGTTGAAACAATTACCAAACTATGCACTATGCTTTAATAGCAGAAAACATGTTGGAGATGATGTGAGAAATACTTACAAAGATGTATTGAAGTTTTTAAAAAGAATTTAAATAAAGTTGCATAGTGCTCTAAATTTTACTATACCTTAACATATTTTGCATTCTCTAAATATCTTCTACTATGATCCAGGCTAAGGATGAGTATGCTTACCAAAAGAAAAGCAGAGGATAAGATGAATGCAATAATATATTTATTGATCATTTCATATTTATGGGGATGGTGATCTTAAATTTTCTATGATTACATATCAATAAGCAAGTGAAATCCACATGCCATTCTTGAAAACAGTGAAAACAGTGAGGGAAAGTGAAAAAATCTGATTTTGCAAAAATTTACTAGGATCCTGTTTTAACAAATTATAAATGTCAATCACAATACTAAGTACTTGTCTAAATAATAACAAGCATATGTTTTCAAAGTTATCAGAGAGCAGAATACAATTGTGTTGCTAGTTTTATGTTAGCTTGACACCAGTTAGAGTTATCAAATAGGAGGGGACCACAATCGAGAACATGACTTCATAAATTCTGGCTGTAGAGTATTTTGTAAATTAGTGATAGATCAAGAGGGCCCCGCCCACTCTGGGTGGGCCATCACTGAGCTTGTTGTCCTGGGTACTATATGAAAGCAGGACTGAACAAGCTGTAGGGAGCAAGCCAGGAAGCAACTCCCCTCTCTAGGCCCTGCCCTGCGTGAGTTCCTGTCCTGACTTCCTTCAGTGATAAACTATGATGTGTAAGTGTAAGCCAAACAAACCTTTTCCTTCCTAACCTGGTTTTGATCATAGTCTTTTATCATAGCAATTATTAACCCTAACAATAACACCAACAATTAAATATTCTATTTACTTTTAAAAATAAATAATATTTTAAGAGACATTAAGGATATGAGAGATTTCAGAAGTCAATTGAATTAGGTTTGTATGAGAATCATTTCACTGTATATTGAAAACAAACAAGATATGAAAACAGACCAAAATTGTACTGACTTATTTTCACAGGTAAATGTTAAAAAAAAAAAAAAAAACTAAAAAAAGATGTGTCATATAACAATTACACCATAGGATAGACACTTAGAGATTCACATTGCACCCAGAAGGCAAGTTAAAACCTAAGGAAAGGCATTATAATTTATAATGTTTAAGAGTTTATTTTTATTTTATTTTTATTAGTGTTTCCCTGAATGACTGTGTATCATACAATTCCTGAAGAGGCAAAAAAAAAAAAAGGGTGTGGGATCCCTTGGGGCTGGAATTCTTGACTCTTGAAGCCTCCATTTAGGACTTGGAATTGAATGAGTACTCTTACAGTTATGCCATCATTCTAGCTCCTCATAAATATTTTATAGAGTATTTTAATTGTAATTCAACAAATAATATAAAATATTTATAAAAATAATTTTAAGGAACAGTTTTCATTTGTGTGTGTGTGTGTGTGTGTGTGTGTGTGTGTGTCTATCTGTGACTTAAAGCACAGCAATTAAACATTAAATACAGGGGATTATTTATATGAACTTTGCTCCTAAAAATATGGAAATTATCTGTATAATGAAGCTAATTTTGACCATTGGTAATTAAATTGCAGACTAATGGTTGGGATCTGTGATCCTACTATATGAAAAAGCATGGCATATTCCTGGAATATTTCAGATATTCTGAATTTCTACTTTATTAGGTTTTTTTCTGCTTCCCAGTTAAAAGTATTTGAAAGTATTTCGATAATGCTGTATTTAATCAAAGAATCTAGAAATTGGAAATATGAGTGCCCAGTCAATATTTATGCAGTGATAAATGTTAATCAGGACTTCCCTCTGCAACTATTTCTCCTTATCACAAGGAATCTTTAAGGACTCGACCTTCTAATAGAATTCACTAGTCATGGCAAGATAGCACAGAGCCCTCCTGAGAATGTTCCTCATTCATTGAAAGAGCAGGAAATCAGTTAACAGGATAAAGTAGAACTGGCTATGTTAGCTCAGTTGCTCACACAAATTGTATCTGACTTCTGACCCACAGGTGTTTTCACACCTGCGCTTTGCTTTGTCCTTCAGATTTCCTTCCCTAGTCACCTGCAGGCTCGACAGTCACACCTGCTCCCATAAATTTTAGTACTCTGGCCTCTCTCTGCCTAGTCATGGCTTCCTTTTCTGTTTGTATTTTTCTCACAGTATGCCTAGCCCTGGAAGGCAGCTTTCACAAATGAGCCCTGTCAGTCCTTTGGCAGAAAATACATTAAGCCCTCTTTTCTTTTTGTAGATTATCTTGTTTGAACTGAGCATGCAAAATCACACAGTTAAGACAATTTTCTATAGCAAAGGTATTAATAATATTGTCTCCCTTATCAATTATATTCTATAATTATAGATTAGGGTCCAGATTGCATTGATGTCCTTTCGGAATAATATGTCACTTGTACCATATACTTTTATTTGAACTTAAGAAATAAAATTGAATGTATTCAAAAATATAATTTAGTGCCATGATATGAGGAGGGTGAAGGAAGACAAAGTGATGAGCCACAACTTAGCGCCATAAAGGCAGATACATGAAGAGAAGAAATTACAAAAATCAAACCCCTTCTGTGACTGGTTTTATGCTGAATTTATCTCATCTCTAAAACAGAAAGCCTGATATTTTAGATGACTTCTAATTCTGCTATTGACCCCAACAATCATACAACTAAATTTCATGTGTTATTTAGCTTTCATTCTGATGATAACCCTGTTTCTATAATTGAGTTGATCGTTTCTCCTTCAATCACGGGCCAGGTGAGGAGAGCACAAAAGTGATTCAGTTATATAATCATTACGAGTTGATATAACTCACGCTGATGAATCCCTGATGAGTCTTAACTTGGAAAGACTGATTGAAGGTTTTGCTGGTATATTCTTCAACTACATGCTAAATACTTATATCCAGGGTCTGAGAAAATGGCTTATTGTTTAAAGTCTTTGCTATTTTGTAGAGGACCAGGGTTTAGTTCTAAGCACCTACATGATGGCTCACAATCACCTGCAACTCAAGATCCAGTGGACCCAATGCCCTGTGATGGCCTAATAAGGTACCAGATGTGTATATGATACATAGGAGTACAGAAAACAAAACAAAACAAAAACCAAAGCACTTCATACAAACAAAATGAATGAACAAATCTTTAAAATTTAAAATAAGTAAAAACACTTATATTCATGAAATTGAGAGAGAGAGAGATGAACTGAGAAATAAGTGGAAAGTCACTATGTAAACAATTTGAGGGTTACTATCTAAAGGACAAGAAAGAGTACCCAATTAAATGCCATCAGATAAAACTTCAATGACAGGAATGGGTTAAATATTGTTGATTCATTGGTAAAAGTTCCCAAAGACTACCCTACTTTAATATAACAGACTATCAGCAAGGTTATTGGCAATTATTCTCCATAAACTGATGACATAGCCCTACTTCTGAAGATACAACATGTGCATGTCATTCAATCTGGAGAAAATGTGCCTAGGTAGAAGCTGTACCCCTAGAGAGATCTGTCTGCAAGATATACTGGTACATTAGTGGCACAAATATTATGGGCATAACCAACCACACTGATCTGACTTAAGCTTTCTTCATAAGATGGACCTCATATACAACACTGCTAAAGAGTCAGGAAACTAAGATGGTCAGGTCATGGGCCTGGGGGAAAGTTATTCTGACAAAGGAGCACAGCTATGAAATAATTTCTAATGAAATATTGATGTAACCATAGATCAGAGCTTGGTGTAACCTCATCAGAGAAGCTGTTTTTTAAGGTAGATGGTAAACGACAAAGAGATTCACAACTGGACAATGTGGGGAATGTGATAGACTTTGAAGAACTCAGTCCTAAATGAGTCTTTATCAGCTATGTCTTCTGAAGACTCAGAAGTTTATATGAAAAGAAGACAAAGATTTTAAAGGTCAGAGGTAATGGCTGACTTCCAGAAAACAGTATTTTCTAGACATCACAGGACTATGACATGCATGAACTCATAGAAATTGTGACAGTACATACAAGTTTTGCACAGGTTTAAACATACAAATTCCCAGCCCAGAGAAAATGAAGAGGACATCACTTGGCATTAACAAAGAAAAAACTACTCAGGGAAGGCTTTCATGCTCAGCAGTAGTTGAACAACACACAATTTTCTCCAGTGTGTATGTGTATGTTCTTTTAATTCTGTTTTTATATAAAATTGTGTTATTTATTTTTCTTTTTAAGTTTATTTGTGTTTGATTTTCATCTTTTTAGATAGGTTCTTTTCTTTCCTGTCAGTTTTTTTTTTTTTTGAGAGAAAGAGAGAGAGTGAGAAAGGAGAGAAAGGACACGAACTTAGGTGAGTACAGAGCATATGTGAGGAGGAGAAAGAAGATGGCCAAAATATACTGTATGAAACAAACTCAAAATTTTAAAAAGAAAACATAAAACCATTAACACAAATACCATAAGAGAAGTAATAAAATTATCATATCTACAGCTAAGTGTAAGTCTTGCCTAATATCAAAGAAATTTGCCCTTTGAGCAGATGAAGGCTATTACAGTAATCCTCACATGTGGAGATCAGCAACCCTAACAGATACATTTCTACCAACTCCTACACAAAAGGTTCAGGGATCATTGTTGAAGAAGGGGCAGAAGACAGTTAGATCCAAAGGACCAGGGCATCTCCTGGAAGAGAGTCTCTTCTGTATAAAATAAGGGACTGCACCCATGCACTCTTAAATATATGGTTGTCTAAGCCTGAACACTGACACAAGGCAACATGCTAACATGGATGAGGATATTGCACAAGACCCCACCCATAGATGAAGAGCTCCAAGCAATCAATGTGTGCAAGAGAGGAAGAATCAGTCTTCTCCAGGTACCTGCTCCTACAAGTTCATCCAATCCCAAGTGTCAACCCTACACACGTACAGATATGGAGAGGACTAAATGACCCAGCTCATGATTATGATTATGATTATTATTGGTGGTGGTAGTGGTGGTGTGTGTGTGTGTAATGAGAAACAGGTCATGAATTTGTGAAGAAATAGGAGAACATAGCTAGAGCTGGTGAGGAAGAAGTGGTGTGAAATAATTTTAATACAGTTCTTATGTATGAAGTTATAAATAAAAAGTATACAATATGAAAATTTTTGATATAAAGTTGAAATGTCTAATATATCAGGAAAGCATGGCAAATGAACTTTTTAAGGATTTGTCTTGAAATAAAAAATTGTTGAAAAAAATAAAACACAATAAATTTTAAAAATTCTTGTATTCCAAGGGGGATTATAGAACAATACATGTAAGCTTTATTTTCTTATAGTTAATATTGATGTCAAATTAGAAGTACTGATTGGCAATTTGTTGTCATTGTTCTATTGTTTATGTGTTTGAATATTCTAAGAGATCGAACCAACATTTGCCTAACTGCATGTGGTCATCCCATTTTATTGTTATCAATTGCTGCTTCCCTGTCTGCACAGCTGAAGGACTTAGCACTTTGATTTCCTTTTCCTACAAAATATTTACTGTACCAAATATATTTTATTGGTTACCACTCAAAAACATATCAAATGAAAGACATTTTTTTAAGAATCAAATCTTTTGGTTACTAATCCATCAGCGGTAACTTCTCATGTGATGCAATGTCCAGATACAAGTGTTGAGGGTCCGCTGAGGTTTGTGTTCTAGCATTTCACAACAACAAATTTATTCACTCTAATTGATGAGAAAGTTTAAAGATTAGCATACCTTTCCTCATGGTTTCTCTTTCTTAAAAAGCTCTACCAGTTACCAAGCTCGGTGAAGAAAAGACTTTTACTTAAAAAAAAAATTAAAAGCCTAAATGACAGTGCGCAATACATGTTGTCAGGTATTTCTAAAGCTGTTGATGGTTTTAGGAGCTAAATGAATTCAAAGAATGGTTTGACACATGTACCAGGCACTACAGAGATTAAACATAATGCAGCATCCACTATTAGAAGACTGACCATTCATTAAAATGAATAACTTATTTGAGAAACTTGGCAAATTATAGAAGAAAACAGTTTTCCTGGCTTCATTGAGATTTAGAAATCACTATGTGTTATAGACTTTAATCACTCTCATTCTTCACAGAGACAACTGAAAATTACTTTGGCCATAAAATAATCTTTCTTCTTTAAAATTTGAAATACACTACCAAGTCTGATACTTTTAACCACTAGTGCAATGAGCTGGTAATGACAGACTTTTAAAAAATTAATTAAAATAAATAAATTAAATTAATCTCAGCTAAATTTCAACCATTATTACTCATTATTTTAGCTCTGTATTTGATATCAGGTACAATTATTGATTTAGCACTATTGTAAATAGGATTAAAATACATAATAAACTAGATAGAGTACAGCTTTGAGACCTTCTGGTTAATTGTATACAACCTCAATTACCATCCTTAAATCTCTTCCCCTTCTTTGTATATGAATTAATCACAATAAATAATCTCTTTTATTGAAGGTCTTAAGACCATTATTCTAGTCTTAGAAAAGGTCTTCACTATGCTTTTCTTAGTATGAAGGAGGTAGATAAATCCTTTAAATTCCTATTTGTTTTATGAGAATGTACAAGGAAGCTATTTATTTCTTCAATAGCACTTATGAACATATGAAGTTTACTGACACTGTGTATTTCATTATAAAGTGTATATTGCGCAACATTGATGTCATTGAATTGCTTGGGATATAAATGCAGCTAAGCTAAAGTACACACCATTTTAATTCCAGAATACTGTTATCAATATCATATGAAAAAAGTCTCTGTAAACACTGCACTCAAGATCTCTCTTAAATACTGATGACCACATTCATACTGGATTTCTGGCCATCCAGATGGATGGACCCCTTTGAATGAAATTTGTTCTCTAGACATCTGTATCTAACTTGTCCCTTTATAAAGTATTAGAGCTTAACATTTTAGCATACAAATGGGCAAAATCAAGGTACATACTTATAGAACCATTGGTACAACAGAGAAGACTTCTCTGTCTCTCTGTCTCTGGATCTGTCTCTGTCTCTCTTTTTGTGTGTGTGTGTGCGTGTGCGTGTGTGTGCTCTCTCTCCCCCCTCTGTCTCCCCCCCTCTCTTTTTCTCTCCCTCCTCCTACCCTCTACCCCCTCCATCTCCCTCTCCCTCTCCCTTCCCCTTCCCCTCTCTCTCTCACAAATCTATAAATATTTGGCTACATCCTATAACATTTTTATTCTATTAACTATGCTTTAAATTTATCTTTTAATTTGGCTTAGAATCACTTGTTCTACTAGAATGTATTGTTTAATTTTTAAGTTTTTGAACTTTCTGAATTTCCTATTGTTATCATACTGATTTAGTTTTTAAGATTCAATCTATTTTACAAGTACGTGAGTTTTGTATGTATGTATGTCTGTTCACCATGTACATACCTTGTGTGCAAAGAATCCAGAAGATGACATAGGATTCCCAAGAAGTGGAATTACAGATGGTGAGGAGGCACCATGTAGTTATTGATATTCAGATCTGGGTCCTCTGCAAGGGCATGGAATGCTTTGAACCAGCCAGCCATATGTTCAGTCCCTGATTTGAAACTGGAAACTTAGCCTGGATAGTTGACATGACTTACATATTGGTTAAGCACTCTTTCATTCTATAACAGCCTTCATTGTCTTCTGACATAATATTTTTCAGGTCTGGTTTGACTGTTGTATACATACTACCAGCACTATTTTACTAAATGAGAGTACCTGTTTCATTCTTTTATGATACAAGTTTATGTCCTCAAAGCATGGGGAAATTTCTTTCTAGCAGATTATATGAATGTTTCTTGATTTATGAGGGTTACATTGAAAAAACCCATCTGAAATAAACAAATATCACAAGTCAAAAATTCATTTACTATGGTTAATCTACTGAATGACACAATTTAGTGAGAAAGGATTTCAGTTGCTGACCCTGGTGCTGGCCTGCCTGGCTTGTGGCTGAAGCTCATTGCAACTGCCAAGCATCATGAGTTATTCCCTTTACATTAGCTATCCAGAAAAAGATTCATGTGTAATATGGTTTATAATGAATGTGTATTTCCTTTATACCACTGTCACTTTGTAAAAGTTTAAGTTGAACCATCATAACCTAGGAATTCTATCAAGCTGCATTTTCTTTCTTTATACATCCTATAATTTTGCATCCATTTCTAGACAATATAAGCCATTTACATTAATAGAAATTAAGGGTAATTTTTTGTGATCTTATGATTAATATTTTATTTAGCAATTTTATGTTAATTCATATTAAGGATTATGGACATTTATTAATTTACTTTTGTGTATGGGATTCAGGCATGCCACAACAAATGTGTAGTATTCTAAGGACAAATTTCAGGAGAGTCAATCCCTTTCTTTTATCATGTGGGTCCTGAGGATTAAACTCAAGTTGTTGGACTGAACAACAAATGCCTTTATCATCTTCTTAGCCAACTCAATAATATTTTTTAATTATTATTTTTCAATGTTTGTGAGTTCATATTTGTGGTTTTCAGTTTCCATGAAGCATATGTGAAAGATTTTATAAATCCACTAGTCTATTTTAAGCTACTACAATTTAAGTGTACATGCAGAAACTCGATTCATTTACCTATCCCCATAAAAAATTAAATTTTGTGATAATTACATATTTTGTGCATTATATATCCATTGACAAATTGCCAAAGATATAAATATTTTAATATGCTTGTTCTTGACTTTCACTCTATAGTTAGAGATGGCTTACCATATCATTATTGTAGGATTAGAATTTTCTGAGTATAAAGAAATCCCTTCAGAAATTAACTACACAGACCTCATGGTGGTGTCATTTATACCTCATGGTGATGTCATCTGTACTTGCACAGATTAGTCCTTGTCGCTCCTTAGTCCTAAAACCCAGACTTGTCAGTATTCTTAGAGGGTCATTTTGCCACATTGCAAACACTAGTTGGCTTTTTTTCTACGGCAGAAATGTTCCTTCATCTTTCGATACTGACAGAAATTATAAACAGTTCTAAACATAGACCTACTGTATTCTTCCCTATATATACATACATAACTATGATGACTTTCATTTTATAAATTATACATACTATTACATTAACAAGACTAATAGAAAATAATTATACTACTCTTCTCTAAAAGGGGTTATGTTGATGAGGTCTCCTTTTTCTTCTACCTCAAAATAGTATTTAATTTTGTTTTTAAGTGTATGTATATTTTTTACTCTGCATCAAGGAGTAGCTTGATCTTATACACTTGGCACATAGTGGCAGAGTTAATCTGTTTTTTCACATTTTATTCCTCATTGACTCATTATGTTTTGAAGTGGAGGACTTTTGAACCACTTATGTTAGAAAAGCCCAGTACATTGCAGGAAAACACCTTATTCAAGCCTCCTTATTCAAGTCTCTATCAATGACAGACATGAGGCTGTAGATTCTAGTCAGAAGTTTCAGATTTCCCATTTCTTTTTTTGTTTGTTTGTTTTCATTTTATATTAGATGTTTTCTTTATTAACAATAACTTCTTTCCCAGGTTCCCCTCCAAAAATAAATAAATAAATAAAATAACAAAACAGAAACTAAAACAAACTCCTGTTCCCTCCTCCCTCCCCCTGCTCACTACCCCATCCCCTCCTGCTTACTGGCCCTGGCATTCCCCTACACTTGGGCATAGAACCTTCACAGGGCCAAGGGCCTCTCCTACCATTGATGACTGACTTGGCCATCCTCTGCTACACATATGCCGCTGGAGCCATGAGTCCCACCATGTGTACTCTTTGGTTGGAGTTTTAGTCCCTGAGAGCTCTGAGGGTACTAGTTAGTTGATATTGTTTGCTCTAAGGGGCTGCAAACCCTTCAGCTCCTTGGGTCCTTTCTCTAGCTCCTTCATTGGGGACCCTGTACTCAGTCCAATGGATGGCTGTGAACCTCTACACGAAGTACAAACCACAAACCACAAGAAACTCAAGAAGAAGGAAGACCAAAGTGTGGATACTTTGTTCCTTCTTAAAAGGGGGAACAAAATATCCATGGAAGGAATTGTAGAGACTAACTATGGAGCAGAGACTAAAGCAAGGACAATTCAGAGACTGTTCCACCTGGGAATCCTTCCTATATTCAATCATCAAATCTAGACACTATTGTGGATGCCAGCAAGTGCTGGATGACAGGAGCCTGATATAGTTGTCTCCTGAGAGGCTCTGACAGTACCTGACTAATACAGATTTGCCATTTCTAAGACTAAATCACCATCTTTTCTTTAATTTGGCGTATCCTGTTCACTCACTGAGCTGAACACCTTGTTAAAGTATTTAAACAAGTTCTGTTTCTCCTGAGTTAGTATGATGCCATGAATCAGAACATGTTTTTAGGATTTTGTAGTTCTATTACAAATTCAATACCATGTCAATCTTATGTAAGTACTTATCAGAAACTGTGTCTGTAACTTTTAGTGTTCATTTGACAGCAAAATAGCATGAATTTATTTCCTATTTTTTATTGTTTATAAGCCTGTGTATAAAGAACTTGTTCTAATGCTAAAGGAAAGAGTAAATAGGCAGATACTTTTTAGCAGGTGTGTGACATTTTCACTGAACACTACTGTTTTCTTCTTCATATTTTGAGTTGACAACATCGCTCCCTTTTGCTTCACACCATCAATAAGGTGGGTATTACTTGAACGTGAATACTGAAATACTAGAAAAGTCAGTCTGGTAAAAAAGTTAGTAGCTGAGTAGCTGATGGATACCTGCCATATAGCACAGATACCCTGGATAAAGTATTAATATTTATCTCTGTCTGGAGGTGTGGCATATTTTAGTGTACTATTGAGAATGGAACTTAATTTAAAATTCATGAATTGTTCACCTCCTAATATTCTCGTGTAGTGTTTTCACACACTTGATGAACATTAGCAAATGCAAATTGGAAAATAAAATTGCAGAGAAAATGAAGTGATGTGTATCAAGTCACTCTTATCTTCCCTGATAGATTTCCATAATAAATCTGCCCACAATGCCATAGTTATTCTCTGGATCAAGATACCACTTTGTATTGTTGCTTTAAAACTCCTTTTATCTGAATGCACGTTTGTGTGGAACC
>NW_022196910.1:51749231-51784451 GCF_008632895.1 Mastomys coucha
TTTATCTTTACTCTTGGAGAATTTGAGTATGATGTGTCTCAGTGGTTGTATACAGTCTCCTATGTCTGGATATGTATTTCTCAATATGCATCTTAGTATCACACCCTGTCACTGTGCTCACTGAATGGACTTCCTTGTGCACCTCTAGCTATTTTCCTTGCTCTAACTACTCATGGATTCATTTGTCGGCATCCCATAATTACTTGATTTGTTTTCATTCATTTTAATTCTTTTGTCTCTCTTGTAACTCTGACTGGGTTATTTGAAATAACCTGATTATTTCTTCCTGACTATAAAACTGCTGTCTGTGGAACGATTCAACTCATTGTTCACCATTCCATTTTGTTAGAGTTATTTTTCTTCTCAATTTTTCTTGTAACTTACAGTGCATATTAAGATAAGTTACTTATGAGTCAGTTAATGTATCTCTCTTTTGGGACAAATGTTGACATTTTATTTTGTTTCCTCTATTATATCATGGTTTTTTGGTGACTCATAAGCCTCCACATGGAAAGCCAAAACCCTGACTTTAGTCTTTAAATCCTGGCTTCGGTAGGATATCACTGAGCAATCAACCTACTCTTCGTGGTTTGCAATATGCAACATTAGTAGGCCTAGGAGATGGAGTGTTAAACACAAGACACCACAATGCTTAGTTTGCAAAGAGAGTAGGTTTGGCATTTGCTTCTGTATGTCAAGGTCAGGATCAAGGGACCAGTATAGTAGACTTGCTCAGGTGTCAGCCTGTGGGTCTGTCTAATTCTGTAATCGCAAATGCAAACCCAAAAGAAAAGTGCTTGCAGATAAGCTGGCGCTGGGCTTGGTTTTGGATATGTATGGACTTCTAGGCCTGGTCCTTAGGTCGGCTTGACTCTGGGTTCATTGGAAAGCCTCTGAGTTTCCGCGATATATGTCTTTCACAGCAAGGCTTGTGTTTTATTTCTCAATATCTGATTAATGAGTTAATTAATTACTTAATAAGGTAATTTATAACTTTTATGATTATAAAAACTACAGGATAAATTTAGACATTATTTTCCTCTATTTCCCTTACCCATTTTCCACTCTACCCCACTGAAACCTTTTCTTCCAGCAAGTAACACCTCTACATTCCTTTCTCCTTTTAGTGTGACCAGCTAGATTTGAGTCTGTTGCCTTAGTGTGAGTGGAAAATTATTTACTGAAGCAAAGGGCAGCTTATGAATGGCTACACCACTGAAGAAAATGATCATTACTTGTCAACAATCCTTTAGGCAAGGAAGGCCATGATGAAGTGTTGATTGACTCAAAGTCTACAGATCATGTTCAAACCATCACAGCTGCAGTGAGTTCATGCATTTCACATCTATGTCATGTCTGAAAACAACCCTTTGTTTCACTTCTCCCCAGGCTCTGGCTCTTCAATATTTGTTAATAAAAGAGCATCTCTGAGAAGAAAGAAAACATACCAATGTTTGCAGTTCTCTCTATGTTGTAGATATTCTAATTACTAAATATTTTTATTTCACTTTTATAGTCACAGAATCATTGGTTGAACATGTTAAAACCCTTTTTCCCAGTTATTTGGTCTGTTACTGAAAGCATGCCACTAAATAACACTGCTGTCTGATCTCTTAGTTCCAGGCTTGAAGAAACATACAGATTACAATTTATCCAGTGTCTCCTACTGTAGCACCAAATGTGTGGCTTTTGTCAGTCATCCAACTCATCAATTAGTACTACAGCTCTGAGGAGGGAACAAAGATCTTAAACAAAGGCTGCTCTTTAGTCTGTGAGATTCCCCACAGTGATTTTATGTACTGCCAAGTTTCACAGATTGACATCTTATTATAATCCTACATAGTGAAACAGTAATATTAACAAGAGTGGGATACTTTGACCTGGAAAAAAGATTAGTATAAATAGTCTCTTCATTTCAGTGAATACTGGTGATTTTTGGAAAGCTGGTATGATTACTCTGGATAACTGAATTATTCATTTTAATAATTGAGGATTTCAAAGTAAGAGGTAAATCCTCGAGGGAGATCTATTAATCTTGTAACAAGCCATCACTATGAATACATTTGCAGTAACACAAATGGCCACTGGACTTTCTTCTCTGAATGCTATATATCCTAATGTGAGTCTTACACTCTTGCATGACTTTTACTGGGAAAATGAGTTTTCGGTCCTGATAGGGAACTGAGATAAATCAAAGAAACAATTTTACCTCGATGTATCTTAGTAAAGCAATGAATTTATTGGAGTTTTTTTTTTTTTTTTTAACAAGAGTTCAATCAAGGGATTGCAGATGTATAAACAATTCAAAGGTAGCTACTGAAAAGCCAATCTTATCATGGGTAGTCTTGCAAGTCTAATAAGGTTCTTCCTTCTCTCCAGAAGGGATTGTTTTAATTCTAGGGAAATAGTTACTGAACATCTAAGAAGACAAATTATGATCAAATAAATTTTGAATTATTAATATATTTGTGCTTTCAATGTATAACTAACAGCTGGATAAATGTTACTAAATAAAATGGGAGTTATTACAAAATATGGTGTTCATTGAATATGTTAACTTAAAAAATAAATTAATAAACAATAAAAATAGGGAATAAAACTACAGTAATTAAGTAGTTGAATGCCAGATTACTCTTTTTAGATTTAATCTACCTCAGATGTAGATTCCATTCCTACTTTTATTTAGCAAATAAAGAAAATTGAACTTATGAGAGTTGGAACTTGAACGCAAGCCTCTAAGGAACTGTATTACATGCCCAAGAGGTTCTTTTAAAGTTCTTTAGTGACTGCATTGCTAATTAATTTTAGAAATAAATTCAACCTGAGTTTGAATAGATTGAACATAAGGCTAAAGTAACCCAGAAAGACCAAGAATGGCCCCAAATTGGAACCTGAACAAATGAATAAATGAAGACCCCAGGATTTTTCCCTTGTGTTAAAATAGGGGACACATGTGAAGGAAAATGTATGGAGAGAGAACCCATTGTATCTGCTTCTGTGTGTAACACTGGTCCACCTTAAGGACTCAATTACAAGCTCCAAGGATGCACTGAGTATGTGAAAAAATGTAAGTCATAATCAATGTCAAAATGTCCAAACAGGGATCACAGACAGAGAAATTTTGGTGATGCTTACAAATAGAGAACAAGAATGATAGGATAACTGATGATCAGAGTCCCAGAGAGACAAACTTTTAGGACACAGGGGGGCAAGGGTCTACTCTCTGTGTGGTTTTTCATATCACAGTACTCGATGAAGAGTGGTAAAACTGATATGGTTACAATGATTGGAGTTAGGGAGGAAACAGACTGAAGCACTTCATATATAAAGATAATTTGATACACAACAATAATGGCCACAGGAAAAACAAGAAACACCCACTACAACAACAATGAGAAACAATAATAACAACAACACAAACAGCAACAGCAAAGTTTTAGGAGGGCATTAAAGATCATCCCTAAAACGAGTGTTAGATATGCTAATACATTTCTCATGGAGAAATTTACATGTAAATAAAGAAAATATCTAATAAAAATAAATAAATAAATAAAATTAAAAAAATAAAAATAAACATTAAAAAAATGGACGAACATCTGAAGATAAGTCTAGCACAAAAACCGCCCAAACAACGCACAACAATGTACATTTTTAAAAGAGTGCATGGAGGATGTACGTGAGGGTTTATTTGTCCAAGATATAGGTAGGGGGAGTATATCGAGTTATAGATGTGAATGTCTGACATTCTCCTCTCTTTCCCTTCATGTTAACTTTATAGACAGAATCTCTACCTGAGACCAAAGTTCATGTATTGATTAGTTTAGCTAGCCAGTGACTCAAGATATCAAACAGCTTCAGTCCACCTACCCTGAGTAGAACTTGCATTGTATGCATGCCCCATCATTTCTGTCTTGGCTAGAAACTCAAATTCAAGTACTCATACTTGTACAGCAAACACTTCGCTTACTGAATCACCTTTTTAGCCCTCTAGTTTATATTTCTATGGAGGAAAATTTATAAATTCTTATAGATGACTTTAAATCCCCATACATACAGTCATGGGTGATATGTTCTATCATGTACCAAATTACAAAGTTGTCTGAACTGTTCTACATGTCAATGGGAGAGATCAAGAGATATCAAGCAGTAGATTATGGCAAATATACTTATGAAATTCATGTACAAGCTCAAATAGTGGCTGTGACCCTCAGACAGTTTGCAAACTCAGAACTACTACTTCAACCTCTAAGATTCAATTATCCATAAAAAGTTAGAAAGGTCTCATGCCACTGGTATCATCAACATTACATAATATTGTCTGTAATATACTAGCAGATATTTTTTGAGCTACTATTTCTATAGTGGATGAGGTTGCATTAGAATGTTCTATAAAGATTATATATGGACCATATATGTTGAAATCAATTTAATAATTTAATTGTAATACTTATCCTTTCCATACAGAGTCATGGGGTAGTTTGGTATGTGCTCAGATTCCGGTGCAGACTAATGTCTTAAATATTAGCATTGACTCTTGTTATCTGTACATCCCTGAAAAAGGAATTAGCTTCTATGACACAGATTCCTTCTATGCAACATGAAACCATCAATACTGCTGTGTCAGAGATTGCTAATAATGTAAGATACTTTAATACCTGCAAAGTACTTTGGGCAAAGCTTTCGTATAGTTACCACTTGGTGTTGGTGGTCAGCGTTAAAGCTTCAGAGATCACAAATGATGTCTACAGCATCAGGAACAATGTTTCCATGTTATATGATAGAATACAAGTAGAATCTGCACACCAGAACCAAGTCACAGGGCTACAAGCAAATAAATACACAAGCTCTTCATTGTGATGTGGTAGTAAATGGTTTAAAGCAGTAAGACAAAAAGGACCTGGGGCCCAGTCTGTGTTTTCTGAAATTCTGAATGACTACCCAAAAGTTTGAAACTTCTTTGAATGATTTCAAAGGCTCCCTTCTATATATGAGTTAGATTTGAATTTGTGATTGTGATCATTTGTTTCAGAGCCATTAGATGATCTTTTAAAATACTTTAGAATATTGAGAATTATTCCCATTTGACATTTTACCTCTTACATATTTGAATAAGAAGTCATAGAAATGAACCTATCAATAAAAAGCAAAATACATGTTAATCACTGTAGAATACTCCCACAGGAACACATACATGACATAATAAATATCAACTGAAATATACTATTTGTTATAACAAAATGATGCAACTATAAACTATATAATAAAATATTACTTTTACTCTGTCAAATGCTTTCTATTAATTTATAACAATGAATAAGCAATAGATATATTAATTTACTACAATTATTGACTGATGTTAGATGTGTGTAAAATTGCATGCTTTTATATCTTCAGTTAAAAATATCAATAACAAATAAGAACACAGAAATTTGGCCTTAACTATCTATCATTTGTTTTGTCTCAAATATGTTGTGCTTGAAATTTTTCAGGGACTTTCCTGATATGAATAAGTGGATTTTAAAAGTAGGAAAAGAAAATTTGTGAAGGTTCAGATTCTAGTTGAAAAAGACTAAGATTATTTTTAAAAAGTAAGAAGGAACAGATAGCAAGGTAAGTTTACTGAGTGTGACATTCCTAACAATACTGTAGGGAGAAAGCCTTAGCTGCAATGTAGTAAAAATGTTTGGTGAAGCCCAATGTTGAAGGAAAAATCCACTGTCGATTTTATTACTTCTAAACTTGATGTTTCGAAAACCTCTCAAACATGATAAAGCAAGTTTCTAAAACCTGATAATTTAGCAAGAGGGGAATCATGATTATCAGATGTTATTTTTTCTTGAATAGTTAAAATAGGCGATAGTGATTGGTGGCCTTGCTGTTAAATGTGAAAACAAATTCTATAGGCCTTCTATGTCCTTGCAAGAGCACTCTAGCCATGTCCTGAGCAGATCTGCTGACCAGACAAAACACATATCTAGAGCGTTGTTTTCTTCTCACTTTCCCCTAATCAAATCTGTCAGTGATTCTCTAAAAACAGCACATTAAACAGACACACTGAGTTATTATCAGCTTTTCAGTGACTAAATGTCTTCCTTGAGATTCTAATATAAATATTTTATAACAGATGACAGCATCTTTAATCCATCACAGGAACAAATAACGACATTTAGAGAGAGTTTGAGAAAAAAATATAGGATCAGCATACTAGAGCTAAAAAGACACAAAGGAGAAAGAAGGACTTGGCATCTGTAAAATTTACTCTTACTTTGTGTCCTCGGCATTGTGCAAAGTCTCTAGCAGTGTGCAAACTGTTTTACTTTCGTTCACTACAACTTTGAAGGACATTGGATTGGCCATCTTCTCATGTTTAACCAACAGAATTGCATCACCTCATGTCAATTAAACAACACTTGTGTTATCTCACCCCGTAAAAACACCTTCCTGTAGAAATGTATTTAATCAGACACCATGATGTTTATTGTATGTTATGGTTCATCAAGGTCTTAACATTTCTTCTTGTATGCACTTCAGTTTATGAATTCCAGAATTTAAAAACATTTTTAGAGATACTAGAGGCACTAGAGGTCGGCAGCATACTGTGAGGTCAGGGATCTTGGTACTGGAGATAACCGGCTGCTTTGAAGTCCTTGCTTCATCTCCAACTAAGGTAGCATTTTTTGGAGGCATCTCCCTTAAGTTTTGCACATCATAAAATTCATGCATTGAGTGCACTCAGTTCAATGGTTTCAAAAAATGTGTGTAGGTGTGAAATGCCGGATTGCAATCCGGTTCCAAAATCTTCCCAACAAGTTCCCTCAGTTTAATCCTCTCTTCAGCACAAACTCCTCTGCAAATGTAGAAAACCACACATTGGCTGTTTGACTTTTAGGAGATGCATGCTTTACTAGAAGATTTCATCAACTTCCCGTTTGCCTTTGTGTTCTGAATTGAGCCAAAAGTTTAGCAACCAATTCGAATTCTACAATTTCCAAAGCACGCCAGAGATATTGTCCATAGACTTTTTTTGTATCTGATAAGCACTTATGTCATGATCTAAATGCACACTTCATTTGTTGAACTGTTTTACTTCTAAATCAACAAGGGCTGCAAATACAAGCAGAACATTCCCATTACATAGGAATTTTGCTTAAATGCTGTGTTTAAAGCTGTTCAGCCTCTGATGGATCTTTCATTTATTCTGGAGCTCAGTCTCCTACTACTGCCACTAAGCAGTTCTTAGAAGTCTGGACCAGATCAGGACTATATGAAGAGTCTGAACAATGTTTCTTGCTAGAGAGTAAAATTTTCATCTCATGTTACATTTCTCTGTCTCTGATTATGACAGAATGAAGCGAAATTTACTTTATAGTACAAAACCACAATGGTATTTTGACATATAGATGAAACTTCTTTTGCAAAATGTTATTGAAATGTATTGATCTCTAATTACTACCAATAGCTGACAGAACTAAGGTATAATAAAGTTCATGATAATAAAATACAATGAACTAGAGCACAAGCAAAAGAGCATTGCCATAAAATAATTTATTATTAGCAGATGCTTCTCAGCAGTTTAGAGCATGCATAGTGAGACTAATATGACAATTGTACTTGTGTTGAGGAAAAAATTTCCTTAATTTTCATCCAAAATAATACAGAATGGGGCCTGGAGAGATGACTCTGCATTAAGAGAACCTGCTGCTCTTCCAGAGGAGGACCCCGCTTTAGTTCTCAGTATCCAGTTTGCAGCTCAAAACTGCCTGCAGCTCCAGTTCTAGGGGATGTAATACCTTCTCTTCTGTCCTCTATGGGCACTACCTGTACATGGTATGTATACATACAACAGGCAAAGAATTCATATACACAAAATAAAAATTAATACTGCGGTATGATGCTAGAAGTAGAGATAACCTCAGATAAGTATATCTATATTTGAACTTGACTCTTCCGCACATTAAACAATCTCTGAATATAGAATAATATAAGTCTGTAACCCTCCTGGTTTGAGGCCTGCCTCTCATAACCACACCTCTCTTCCCACCTCCTACTATTTGCCACGCCTCGTTCCTGGTTCCAGTTACATCGGAAGTACCATCTCTGCAGATCAAGAGAAGTTGCTGATTGGGCTGGCATGCTGACGAACCTGTGGGAGGGATTTATCTCACCTATTCTATCTGTTGGCTTGTAACAAACAGGGCATTAAAATGGAAGATGACTGGGTGATCATAGCTCCTGTTGTCTAATCTTTGAGACACTCCCACTTGGGTAAGATTAATCATGGCTAGCCTAACTTTTCCTGATTCCATTTTCCAGAACAACCCTTCCCTAACGTTGCTGCTGGGGGGCAACATTAGTCAATTCATGCTGGTTCATATACTATTGACAAGGTTTTTAGTTATTTTTATAAAGTGCTTTTAATTAAAATTGGTTCAGTTTTATTATCACCATTTTACTTTTACTACGAATTATAGAAAGGGACATAATTGTGCATTGGCTAGACTCCATTTTATTAGTCCCTGAAAAATCTTCAAACCTTTGGCAATTCTTATTTTGTCACAACTTAGGCTCTCTTAGACAAAGCTTCACTCTGGCCAGAGGTTTTAAAATAAAATGTTTTGTAAAAAACACACCAGACTGAAATGATCACAACAAGGTGAACACAGTTTGAGAAGAGAACCTATTTTCTAGATAATTTGGTTTGTCTACATAGCAATCAATTTTTCATATGCCTAATGTACTTAGAGAAGACTTGTTTCAGCTTGTTAGTGACACATGCAACCTGAATTATCTGTCTATAATTTATTAATGAAATCAATACTTGGGCTGACATACTTCACTTAGAGAAAAGATTCCTGAGGTCAACCTGTGCCTCAGAAAGAAAGATTACCCAGCTTGCTGATATCTCTGCACAAGGAAATGATTTTTTATTTGACGGTTTATTACCTGTCAGCACCTTCCCAAACTTCCTCATGCCTGGCATTTCTACTGACTTCAAAGAAAGCTAAAACTCATTATCTCTGTGAGAGCGGGTAAGCAGGCAAAGATGCAGTATCTTCTGGCATGAAAAGCAATCAATGAGCTATATTTTTACTGTTCCTAAAGAGAGGGATACTTATAGAGGGGAATCAGGTGCATGAACACAGAGAGTATGTTAGATAATTGATGAATTATAGGTGGTAAATATTTCACAAAATGATACATTAAAAGGGAGCTGTGGCATTTAACACATAATTCTACTTCCAGGAACATTTGAGCACAATGGATTTTCTCATGACGAATTGCTCTAACTGTAGCTCTAAGAACCTGTTCTAACTAGAGTCATACTTTGCTCCAACAATGACTATGCTGTTTCTTTATAATCTATGCACTACCATCTATATTTTATAAGTATGTTTCCTTTTAAAGCATCAGAACTGTACCACAGCCTAGGAATTTGCAGATGGTAAAATCTTTTACACAGTTACAGTAGAAAGATAGTGGGCAGAAGCACTACCTAAGTGGTAGTCTTTAGAAAACTGTATGTGTAAAATATTATTTTTAGAAAAAAAATACTTTGATAAATATCTCTTTCAATTGTTAGCTTCCTCTGGTTATACCTCAATTTTTATAGATGAAATACAAATAACAAAGGCAATATTGTTTGCTTCAGATCAATATTTGAGGATTTACAAGTTCAGAATTTTTGAGAACCTTTAACCTTTAGCAATTATCTGATATGATACCATGACAGTGCACATTTCTAATCCCAGCACTTAGAAGGCTAAGACAGGAGGACCTCACAGCTAGCATAGCTCACACACTGAGACACTACTGAGAAATTAAGTACATACATACACACATATACGTACCATGATAATCAAAGTCATATCTCCATTAACCCCTTTAGGACAATTGTTTGTATTTCCTTTGAGAACAACTGAGTATCTTAAAAGGAGCAGTATTAGGTATTCGGTTTTTGTCTGCTTAGCTTTACTGAATTGTAAGTGATATACAAATCAAACAAATATTCAGTGTTTTCATTTTGATGAATCTGGCCATGTTCATACACTTGTTATAACAGTCATATGTTTATGGATATATAAGTATTTATTTGTATATTTCACTTAGAGAAATATTGTGAAATTACTTAGCAGGACAGTTATCCCCTTAATAGATTTTTAAGTACCCAATACTGCATCATTATTGATGGTTGAGAGGTTGCAGAGCAGAACTCTGTAATGTGTTTATCTTGTTTATCTTTCAGGCAGAGACTCAATTCCCATTTACCAATGACCTCATTTGTCCCTCTTCTAGTCCCTCAGAACTGCCATTTGCTTTTTGCTTTTATAAGTTTAGCTGTTGAGTGATGAATCCTGAAATATTTTTCAATATTTAATTTGTTCATTTCACTTGGCCTATATTCGTGCATGTTGCTGGGAAATGTAGGCATAGCTATCTTTTTCTTAACAAAGTAATACTCTATTTGATATGTACAACACATTTACTTTATGCTTTCCTCTATAATAGGATGTTGGGCTGTCTGTTTTGTGTGTGTGTGTGTGTGTGTGTGTGTGTGTGTGTGTGTGATGGTGACTATTGTTTCAATAAGCACTGAGTAATATACATCTCTTTGAGAAATTTGATCCCTTTGGATATATTTCTGAAAATGGAACTGGTAGTGTTGTGTTGTAAAAGGTTCTATGTAGTCCTCCATATTAGGTTTACTAACTCTGCTTAACAATGTGTGAAGATTTCTATCCTACATGTTTACCTATATTTTTATGCATATATAAACCTATTAGTATATTTATGTTCAGGTGCTGCATATTTTATATTTGTTTTATAATATGCATGTACTATATATTTAGGCATATTTATTAAAGTGGCATCTTGTTGGTTTAACTTGCTTTAGTGAGCAAACTGCTGGGTGTGTGTATGTGTGTTTATGTGAGTGCACTGGTCATATTCATCTTCTATAGAAGGTATCTAAATTCTTTTATTCAATTTTTTATCAGATTGTATTATTTTACAATTGCTGAGTTGTAAATGATTCTCTTGTATTAGATTCTAATTCATTGTCAAATACATGGTTACATGGTTAGCAAATATTCTCAATAATTGCACAGTCTCAGTTTCTGTTTTATTGACTGGTGCTAAAATGTTGATCGAAAGTCTTTGAGAGGGGCTGGAGAGATGGCTCAGTGGGTAAGAGCACTGCCTGCTCTTCTGAAGGTCCTGAATTCAAATCCCAGCAACCCCATGATGCTCACGACCATCCATAATGAGATCGGACACCCTGAAGACAGCTACAGTGTACTTATATATAATAAATAAATAAATCTTTAAAAAAAAGAAAGTCTTTGAGAACTTTCAGGCCTTTGTGTGCTCCTCCACCCTTTCTCTGCCTCTCCAGTGAACTGTTCTTACCCTTTCTCCTCTGTCTTCTGTAAGCAATGCTAAGCCTAGCAGCTCCCTCAAGAGGGGAAATCCACAGCTGCTTTACTGTCTGTCTTCACAGCCTTCAACCTATGAGGGATAAACTAAGATCCCATAATCACCCAGTTCCAGATGTTAGCATGAATGAATACAGAGAGTTTCAGGAGACAATTTGATCATTTTTTCCTCTGTTTCTCCAACAAATGTCTTAGGGATTTTGATGGAATTGTAGATTGCTTCTGGTAGTATGGGCATTCTTACGAAGATTTCTTCAATCTTTGTTCTTTAAATGTATCTTTCATTGTATCCTTGTCTCCTATAATTCTTTTATTTATTTAGTTAGTTTTATTGGATTTTTGTTACTTAAAACAATTTTTAAATTTCAATAGTTTTTTTCTCATTGTTTCCTTCACTAAGACCTTCCATACACTCTATTCAGAACAAAACAATACAAAACACCTATATAAAAAAGAATTACAACACCCAGAAATAAAAATAATAAAAAAAAAACCCACCAAATAAAGCACAGAAAACACCAAACCAAAACAAACAAACAAAAAAATGTGGTGTCCATTGTTTGTTGATCATCTACTCCTGAGCCTCATATCTGGCCTGGAATTGTTGATATACGTAGGATCATTCAATTGTAGAAAATTCTTTTTCCTTCACCTAATCGAGGTATGACTGGCACACACGTAAGCGGTTGACCTCTACTCTAGGAGCTAGGTTTTCATTCATCCATTTATTCATTCATATTTTGATGTAGCATAACAAAATATAGCAGTGTAAAAGAGAAGTTATCACACTGTGGTTGAACAAGACAAACCATTCAGAAGGAAAGACACAAGACTCAAATACCTACTTGCTTATACACTCAATCCTATAAAAACACTACATGGAAGCTAGAGTATAGTTAGAGCACCCAGTGAGGAACTGTGTGCACTCTGTGCTTGCTGCTTCTGTCTCTGTTAGTTCAGTTGTACTTTGTGCATGTTGATTTAGAAGACCTTTCTTTCCTGATTCTTTCCATCCCATTGTACTCTTTCTGCCTCCTCTTCTACAAGGTGCCCTGAGCTCTAAAGGGAAGGATTTAATGAAGTGTTCTCATTTAGGGTTGGGTTATCCAGGGTTTCTCAATCTCTACAAAATATCTGGCTGTGGTTCTCTATATTTGTCCCCATAAACTGCAGCCTCTCTGTTCATGGTTAAATAAGGTTCTGATCTAGGAGTATAGCAGAATATATTTAGGAGTCATGGTTAATTACAACATGTTATAGCTATGTACTTTTTGCATTTTTTTGCCAGTATTATTTGGTTTTGTCCTAGGTCCCAGGGCTGTCTCATTGCAGTTTCTTGGCCACCCAGCATTTTTAGTTATTGGTTCTATCTCACAGAGTGAGCCTTAATTCAGATCAGCTATTGGTTGGTAACTCCCACAAGCTTTGTGCCACTGTTACCCTAGCATATCTTGTAGGATAAATGCCATTGTAGATAAAATGTTTGTGGCTGACAGAGTGTTTATGTTTCTTTTTCTACTAGATGTTTTCTTTATTTACAATATTTCCTTTCCCAGATTCCCCTTCAAAAGAAAAAAACAAAGGAAATAAGAAAACAATAAAAATAAAAAACACCAAAACTAAAACAATTCCCTGTTTCCTTCCCCCTACCCCTGCTGACCGCCCCACCCTCTCTCAATTCCTGGCCCTGGCATTCCCCTACACTGGGGCATAGAACCTTCACAGGGCCAAGGTCCTCTCATCCCATTGATGACTGACTTGGCCATCCTCTGCTATACTCATGCTGTTGGAGCCATGAGTCCCACCATGTGTACTCTTTGGTTGGAGTTTAGTCCCTGGGAGCTCTGAGGGTACTAGTTAGTTCATATTGTTGTTAATGCTAAGGGGCTGCAAACCCTTCAGCTCCTTGTGTCCTTTGTCTACCTCCTTCATTGGGGAAACTGAACTCGATCCAATGGATGGCTGTGAGCCTCTACTTCTGTATTTTTCATAGTGTGCAAAGTACCTCCAAAGACTCTGGGACATAATGGTGAAATCTCCAAGTGGGCACCTGTTCAACATCTCCATGTTCTATTCAATGAGCTGTTCTTTCAGCAATGAGGCCTTGTCATTCTGTAGAGAGCAACCTAGTCTTCCCAGTAGCCCAAGTAGTTTGGAAGTTTGTCAGTGTTTTATGTGTTTTATTATCTTACAGTCACTTTTTAAGTATAATAAAATCATTTAAATTTAGATGAGAAAGCTAACATTGGGGATTTTCCTGTATTAACTTTTATATGATGAATTTTTCCCTATTACCAATGTCTAGGACATGGAAGCATAAGGCTCTCTCTCTCAGCTCCTGCTTGAGAAGTCCCTCAGCAGCATGACACAGCTACTCAAAGCGTAAATATGATCAATTTGTAAAAAATCAAAACTTGTAAATTAAACACTGTTACCATGCTGGCCTGGTGTTTTGAATAATCTGAAGAAATATTGGCTTTATACCTGGTCTAAGTTCCTTGAAAACATGGAGGTTGATTTGGAATAACTTAACTGTGTGTTAAAATACAAAATGAATTGCTTGATATGAAATGTCAGAGGTGAAAAATTTGAATATTCTTCTTATTTAGGTTCCAATAAAACTCATATATATTTCCCTAGTAGATTGACTAAACATGAACTGCAATATCCTCTTACAATATAAAAGATTGAAATATCACTAAACTTTTGCTTTTCTTGAGTAAAATTATAAACATTTTGATTAAAGTGAGAAGCTATAAAAACATTTTTAGCCAGATCATTGTATGAGATGTTTAGTCAACCTATTTTAAAATATCTTATTCAAGATGCAATTTTATTTAAAAATGTAAAGCCTTTAAATACTAATATGATCCATCACCTTGTCAGCACACTTTAAAATGCAATCACTATCACAGCTGACACCACTCATTTTGTTCCAATTAAAATGAAGTATAAATCCACAAAAGCAATTTTGGTAATTGCTTCAGCAAAATAAGTTCTGACAAAATGAAAGTTTCAGTAGCGTTTGCCTTAAAGCTACAACCTTTCCTGTAAGATAAGATGAAATCACCATGACCCTATCCAACACAGGAGAAGGACTCACCACAATTAACTCTAATGCACTTTTTATCAAACTGGATTCATATTCCTATATCATTTCCTTAGACCTCGCCAGTGATTCTCCTGGTGGAACAGTTCCACTTGCTCCATACTTCCAGTCAGTAGCCCTGAGATATAACTTGCCGTGTTCTACCTGGGTTATTCCTACTCCACCTGACTGTCCCTGCCTTGTTGCTGCTTTATAGTTTTGCCAAACCATTCAATTTCTGGATATTCTTATCAGATATATAAAACAATAATCTACCTTTGCATTAAATTTAAGGTAAAGAAGAAATACAGCCTAATGCTTGATATATACTAACTACTCAATACATGTATTTATTTCCTTTCAAATGGCATAGCACAAAAACATAGAATAAAATTGAATCCATAGACAACATATATTATATTATACACTTAATCTATATAAACCTGTGTCTATATGTATAATGATGTTTTTATGTTTTATCACTTGTATCAATATATCCAAATTATAGAACAAAATACTGAATTATTATATAAATACATTTCAGAGCTAATGAAAAATATTTGGTAAAAAATTCTCTTAATTATCTAAAGTATCTACATTATTATAAACACCAGAAGAAAAAGATTGTTTTGGAAAATAAATACATAGACTTGATTGGTTTTCAATAATTAATATTTATAATCAATCCAGCAAATTAAATGTTATTTAAAATGAGATAGTTATAAATCATGAAGCATCCATGGATCAATGACACCTCTCAGTTTCTTGAAAAAAGTAATTCTATTACCAAGCATCAACATGAAATTAATTTTTATGTAGGATTCAGGAAGTAAAGTATTTTAATGAGGATAAGCACCTGAAAATTAAGTTAATATATAGTTTAGGTGTTATGCAATTTTTTGTATCTTAACAAATTAAAATAAAGCATCCAACAATAGAAACAATAGGGTATTTTTTGCCAGTGTTCTCTAATTTATGCCCACCAGCTTTCTAGTGATCATAGCTATTATTTTAGCTTGGAATATAGTCTGCCAGAAATCACACCAGATATGATTTCAATCATGTTTCTTAGTTTCTCAGTCTAAACACTATGGAAATTGCATTTGCAAGCCTCTGTCAGAACGAAGATCTTGTGATAACAATGACAAAGTTATCTGAGAAAAATAGATACCAATATCTTGTATTTGTCTAAGTAGAGATGAGAATATACTAAAAATAATCTCTGGACAAAGAAAGGAAATAGAAGTCTCTGCGATTATTCATTGAATTGCAGATTCTTTAATAGGCCATTCCAATTTCCCAGGCAGACAAAGCAATTCCTAATGTGAGGTATGAAGATGTGAGATGGGCAATGGGTAGTTGTAGGCTTCATGGGGGTACCAATATGTATAATTAATAGTATTATAAAATGAATCAAATATATGTCAAGCTAGACTTAAGTATTCTGAGTGATGTAAAATAACCACTAAACATGTGTTTCTACAATGATAACTGTATGCATATGATGTCAGGACTGACCACTTGGTAATGGGTAACTGGGTAGTGTGCTCTACTATGGGGAAGACCATTTTACCTGCCTCTGAGCACTCCTTACTTGTTTGTAGTTCTCTGTCTAGGGCTCTGGCCCAATAGGCTTTTCCCATTCCATCTTACCATGTCCTCTGGTTTCTCCAGGTTCAGGTTACAGTAATATATTTAGAAATACACACAAACATGGACATGTATAAAAATGTCATGCAAGAGAACAGTGATCACGAATCGTATAGAAAACAAGAGGTCTGCATAAGAAGCATTGGAGGAAGACAGGGGGAGGAGGAGATGAGTTCACCATATTGTCATTTCAAAGGTTAAAGCACTACCACCAGATTAATATTCTCAGTTTCGAGATATAATAGCACTTCCGATCTATTTTAAAGAAAACTATCCATAAAAATGTGAAGCAAAGTCTGTTCCCTTCTCCTTCCTAATTGCCCCAACAACACAGTTCACACTCTACACACAGTAGAGCAAAATAAAAGACCACATGCCAATGGGAGAGTGTCTTAGAAATTTCTTTCATGCTTTTGCTTAGTGGGATATTTTCTAATGTCAGATTTTCATTCAGTGTTCCAGAACTAATGAGGACCTGTAGGGCTCTCTGCTCTCATTCACTTCTCACTTTTAATGAATCATGCACTTATTTCTTTGCATGGCATTGTTAACATATTCACTGAACAATTTTTGCTAGAAAGGGAACAACACACCTTGGATACTAAAGTATCCGACTAGAATTGGGTCTGATTTAAAAGCTTTCATCCCCATTGAAAGATGGCTGCATGGATAAGCTCACTTACTGCTCTTCCAGAGGCCCTAGGCTTAGTTCCTAGCTTTACATCGCAATTGTAGTAATTGTAGCTCCAGGGGAGGCAATGTGTTCCTCTGGCCTCTGTGGCTCTTGCGCACATGTGTACATACCTCCACACAGACAAATAATTAAAAAATAAAATAAATATATTTTAAAACTTACTGTTTAGAAGAAATCTGAGAAAACAGGGACAGCAAGAAGTGGATGCCTATAGATTTTAGATAACTCTGATTGGAGTTTAAGGCTAGCACATAACATGTGATGTGTCTATTTTAAGTATGTTATGTTAAAGATTAAACATCAATGCATCAAATTAAGTAGTAGACTATTAAAACTTGCATTTCCCGTTGAAACAATTGAATTAATTTTATATGACCTCTACACACAGTAACTATTGTGAGTTTTCTTCTTTTTCTTTTCTTCCTCTTATTTTCTTTTCTTTCTTATTTCCTTTAATGAATTATCTCCTTAATTTTACAAGTCACCAGTAAATTTAGTGCTGTCTCAATGTTCCATGTGGAGCTCTTCCTTGTGAAGCACCCAGTGCTAAGCAGGAACAAAGCCAATACTTCTCTCTTATCCATGATTATCTCTGCCATCTCACTAAACTTCCCATGTCAGCTCAGCTGGGAGCTCCTGACCAAGGAGACACCCTTCAAAATGGAGGCTAAGAAGTTGAAATGTTTTATCTTTCATGTCTAAAATTAAATTATCATATAAATGTAGAGTGGAACTTAAATGGTCTCAGTAGAACACAGAACATAAGACTCTGAGTGTTGTGTGTGTTTGAACACATGCCAAAAGAAATAGCAGTTTGAAAGACACTTAGAAAACACATTCTACTTTGAGTTTCTCACTCTTTCTCTCACTGATGACTATCTTTTTTCTTACTTGAGTTTCCAAGACCTGAACTTCTGAAATGTCAACATAATGAGCTTTAAAATAGGAACTGCAATTTTTTTTTAATAAAACACCACTTAAAGTCCAGTCACTGTCCTGTCAGAACTCAGCAAGTGAGACTTTTCCAGTAACACCAGATTCCAGTTCTTAAAAGAAAGAGAAATATGAGTAGAAATAATTTTCTATAGCTTTATGTTGTCCTTTATAAAAAAGTTTACTTATTAATTTATTTCATTTGAATATGTACCTCTGTATGTGTCCATGTGTACCACAAAGCAAATATGCAAGTCAAAGGACTATTTTGGAAAATCTATTCTCTCTTTACACTCTTAGGTTCTGGGGATAGAAGTTAATTTGTAAAGCTTAGAAGCAAGTGCCTTTACCTTCTCAGCCATCTTGATTGACATTCAAATGGTTCTTTCTTTTTAAAATATCTTAATTGGTAAATAATAATGTTAATATCACACATTATGTATCAGTTAAACTATTGAAACATTTCCAATATGTTATCATTAAGTGAACTTTATAATTTCTTCAGACTTAACTCTTTTACTCAAGATATTTAGTAGCAGCAGCAGCAGCAGCAGAAGCAGCAGCAGCAGCAGCAGCAGCAGCAGCAGCAGCAGCAGCAGTAGTAGTAGTAGTAGTAGTAGTTAATATATTTTACAGTCCAGTTGTTACACCCTCCCTCTGCCCTCTGATTGTTCCTCATCTCAAACTGTTCCTCCCCTGTCTCCAAGAAAATGTCTCTACTTCCTACCCCCACTCCATTAGATCTCCCCAATTCCTGGGTTCTCAAGTCTCTCAAGGGTTAGGTGCATCTTCTCTCACTGTTGCCAGACCAGGCAGTCCTCTGCTGTACATTTGTCAGGGGTATCATATTAGCAGATATATGCTGCCTGGTTGGTCACTCAGTGTCTAAGAGATCTCAGGTCTAGGTTAGTTGATACTGCTAGTCTTCCTATGGGGTCCCCCCTTCCCAAAAGCTCCTTCCAGCCTTTCCCTAATTCAGCCACAGGAGTCCTGACTTCAGTACATTGGTTAGGTGTAAGTATCTGCATCAGCCTCTTTCAGCTGCTTGTTGTGCCTCTCAGTGGGCAGTCCTGTGAGGCTCCTGCCTGTAAGCACACTATAGCATCAGTAATAGTGTCAGGGCTTAGAACATCCCCTTGAGCTGGATCCTAATTTGGGCCTGTCACTGGACCTCTTTTCCCTCAGGTTCTTCTCAATTTTTGTCCCTGCAATTCTTTTAGATGGAGTATTCACAAATGAGGCATCTTGAATGGCTGAGAAGCACGTAAAGAAATATTCAAAGTCTTCAGTGATCAGGGAAATACAAATCAAAACAACTTCATACCAATGAGAATGGCTAAGATCCAACCTCAGGTGACAGCAGATGCTGCTGAGGATGTGGAGAAAGATGAACACTCCTCCATTGCTGGTGGGATTGCAAGCTGGTGCAACCAATCTGGAGGCTTCTCAGAAAATTGGAAATAGATCTACCTGAAGACCAAGATATGCCACTCTTGGGAATATACCCAAAAGATGCCCCACCACGCCACATGGGCATGTGTTCAACTATGTTCATAGTGGCCTTGTTTCTGATAGCCAGAAACTGGAAACAACCCAGATGTCCCATGACAGAAGAATAGATATGGAAAATGTGGTTCATTTCCACAATGGAATACTACTCAGCTATTAAGGATGAGGACATCCTGAGTTTTGCAGACAAATGGATGGAACTAGAAAATATTATCTTGAGTGAGGTAACTCAGACACAAAAGGATATGCATGGTATGTACCCACTGATAAGTGGATATTACACTAAAATCTACAGAATACCCAGGATACAATCCACAAAACTCAATAAGGTTAACAAGCCGAAGGGCCCAAGTGATGATACCTCAATCCCACTAGGGAGGGAGAAGAAAGTGATCATGGGAGGCAGAGAAAAGGGAAGGATTTGTGTTAGGAGAGGGAACAGGGAGTGGAAAAGGGGAACATGATCAGGTATTGTGGTGGTGGAGAAACATGACTGAAGCAATGAGGGCTAGCAGAAAAAAACAGAAACAGGCAATCTCTGGAGGTAGGAGGACTCTCTAGAATGTACCAGAGATCTAGAAGATAAGAGACTCTCAGGACTCAAAAGGCAATCTCTGGAGGTAGGAGGTGGGAGGACTCTCTAGAATGTACCAGAGATCTAGAAGATAAGAGACTCTCAGGACTCAAAAGGAGAAACCTTAGATGAAATGCCCTACAGTAAAGAGAGAGAACTTGTAGAGTCTACATCAAGTGAAGGGATAGCTTTGCCATCCCACAGTCAAAAACTCTGACCCAGAATTGTTCCAGCCTTAAATTTTATCCAATATTATTTCCTGTTTTAAGATCTTCTCCATCACAACATAATACATTTAGTTTTTCAAAACATTCTGAGACTTTCTTAACACAGTTTTTCAGTACTTCCTGGTTTGGTAGAATGTCACTCCACGAGGAATATCCTAATGATTTCGCCTTTTTAGACTAGTGTTAATAGGCTCTAGTGAGAAAGACATCAGACCTGAAGCAACATCTGGGTGCACAATTACATGTGCACATATGATCCACATAATACATTGGTGGTTTTGTTAACCTTTGTCAGATGGCAAAGCTCATATTTGAAAGGCTTGTTCCCTGAACACTGTGAGCTCTCACTGTCTTTCTTTCCATACCAGGGTCTTTGAAAGCAGATCACTGAGATTAGCATACTGCTCAGAATGCTGACTGGTATTGTAATGTCAGTATCTTCCTATAGTTTTGTTTCTCTAAATGAATTCACTTTCTAAATTAAAACCACAACAGTCAGCAAGTTTATTAATGTGTATATTTTTCTTCTTTGGAATTGAGCTTTGATTGGTCTTTCAAATTGATGAGAGACACACTGGCCCCAATCTTCAACTGGTAGTAGATTTAATATAGAGTATGTGGATACAGCAAGCAATTGGATCAGCAAAGACAGTGTGACTTTCTTACTGAAATGGGGATATTTTGTTACAAATACTCTCCTGTGGGTAGAGCCATAAAAACACCAGCTTTCAAGCTTCATGCTCATCACTAGTCTAATCACAAGCTTTTCCTTTAACTTTTGATATCTTCATACATATTTATCTTTATACTTTAGTATTTATCCTGATTGAACCTTCTAGGATTTGTAACTCAGAGCAATTGAATTAACTCTTAGGTATAGAAACTCGGGGCAGCAATTGGCTAGAACATTGATATTATTAAAAAAATATTCACCCTACCACCATTTGTTGAAGACTGCGGAAAAATCACAAACAAAGCCCAGAGGCAATGCTTTCTGTAATCTTGCACCAAACCCTAAGTCATAGTGTTCACATCTTCATTGCCCCTGCTCTTGGGGATTCTACAGCATTGAAGACTATGACTTATTTCAAAGGAACTGAGTTACAGGATTACAAGATGATATTCACTCTCGCCAGGTCTTCTCAGAAAATGTGTGTTATATCAGAAGTGCATTTTCTTGCTTCTCTTCTCAATTTTTTTTCCCTAGAGGGAATTATTGGTGCCAGAAGGGGCTAAGACAAATCTTTAGCATGTCACTGTCTCTCGTTTTATGTAGTGTTTCATGGTTCACACTGACTTGTGGTATCACGACTGAGGCCATTAGCCTGGAGAGAGCAGAGTTTATGTTTCTCCTCTTTCTTCGTTGTTGTGCTAGGAAAACAGTTTGATATTTTGCCCTTATTTAATTTGAACTGTTGTTTTCTTTTCTGTTCTCACACTTCTTTATCTCTCTTCTTTCTTCTATTATATTTCACAAACAAGCCATACTTAACATCCCAGCATCAGGGAATGAAACCTTTAGAAACATGTTTAAATAATCAGCAATACAGTAACCTCCAGGAGCAAAACAGAGCATAAAAATTAACAGTTTGAGCTTCTTTGTCTAAATCTGAGGTCAGAAAACAGTCCCCACACCAAGACTGGCTCAGCCTCTGCCTTGCACAGCTTACATGGCTTTACAGAGAATGGCTTTGGCATTACACACATTGGAACAATAGTCACTGTGTATCTGAGATGCAAAAATATATATATGCAAATGTCATAGTCTTAGAAATTTTCTTAGAAAATAACTATGTTCTCACATCTATTTTCCATGGCTGCTTTATGGTTCAAGGGCAAAGTTCTGACATTGCAATAAAGAGTCTATGGCCTATCAACCCTAAATATTCATTCACTGCCCTTTATGGAAAATGTTTTTAAACCCCCGATGTAAGGGTTTTATATTTGATCATTAGTTTAACTCCACTGAATATTTTCTCCCTTCAAAATCTTGCCTCATGACTTTGGATGTGACTACATCTTGAGTTCTTCATTATTTGTGCACTCAGGCAGGGGCATGATAAAATGTCTGTTTTCATCTTTAAAAGTCATTGTGTATGTAGGAAGGGCAGCCAGAGTCAGGTGGTTCCTGACATGCAAGACCTGTGAAAGCACAGAGTGGAAATTAAGGAACATACTCAATTCTTAGATATTCCTAGAGTCAGTAACCAGTTAGAGACTAATCTAAAAATTTATCAATCATTTGCTATCATGGCCCCAGTTGGGGCAGAAGAAGCTAACACTGGGGGCTTGTGTCATTCTCATATCCCACCAAGTAATAAATGGTAAACCCTACAGTCAAAACCAGGAAGGCTGTTTTTAGCCATTTTTCCATTCTGCTAGGCTAAGCAGAAAACCCCAAACCATAATTTGCTAGTCGTATGATCTTATAGAGCAGGAGGGCTGCTCTCTGATATATATCATTATGGTATACATGCTCAGCTGGAATAACTACTGTAAGCCCTGTAGGGTTGAAAGTAAAGAAGGAATATGCAAGAAATGAAGCTGACCGATAGGCACACAGAGCCCTTCTTCCAGGCATTTCTATAGTGTCTTTTCTTGGTGCACTGCTATTTTCTACAACTCTTGGCATTGACTTATTTAAAAGTAAACCTAAATGACAAGAAACTAGACCCTGGAGATCATAAAAGAAGACCAAGAAGATAAAATCAGAAACATCACTGGCAAAGCAGTTCAGATATGTGCACTTAGAAGACATAGGTAAACACAGTGCACACTTACACCTGAGACACATGTTATCTTACATTTAAAGAGGTGAAGAAACTTCTCAAAGAAGTTGAGAACCACATGCATTGTAATTTGAACAAATGTCCATTTGCTTGACAAATTAGGGAAAACAACCAGGCAGAAGTAACTAAAATTCTGATTTTCAAAAGGCAAAGACTAAGATGGTTAAACAATTGTTCAGAAGTTCCCATCAAACAGACAGTGATCTGACATTGGAATTCAGAACTAAAGTTATCCATAGGATAGCAGTGAATGTGGCCTGCAAAGAACCAATATCAGTGTACTGGCTGGTGTTGTGTGTCAACTTGACACAAGCTGGAGTTACCGTAGAGAAAGGAGCGTCTCTTGAGGAAATGCCTCTATGCGATCCAGCTGTAAAGCATTTTCTCAATTAGTGATCAAATGTGGGAGGGCCCATTGTGGGTGGTGCCATCCCTGGGCTAGTAGTCTTGAGTTCTATAAGAAAGTAAGCTGAGCAAGCCAGAGAAAACAAGCCAGTAAGTAACATTCCTCCATGACGTTCACATCAGCTCCTGCCTCCAAGTTCCTGCCATGTGTGAGTTCCAGTCCTGACTTCCTTTGGTGATGAACAGCTATGTGGAAATGTAAGCTGAATAAATCCATTTTCCCCAAGTTGTTTATTGGTTATAATGTTTGTGCAGGAATAGAAAACTTAAGATAGTCAGGCTAGATGAATTAGAATTTCATAAGTTTTCTTAAACAAATAATTCAATTTTTGACAGAAGAGTTATATTATCAAAATTTCTGAAATAACAATCAATAATTTGGATGCTGAAAGGATGATGCATCTTAGAATAGAACTTACATAGTGAACGATTTCGTTTCACAGACTGCACGATATCTTGAATACATGGTGGTATACATCCTTTTCTTAGGAGAACTTGACAAAACACCCAGACACCCTGATGAAATTTCAACCACATAGTAGATAATACCTATTGGCATGGTGACAAAAACCTAAGAGCCAACCTCTGTAATGCCTATAAGATTGTTCCTAGATTGAGTTAATTGAAGTTGGAAGATCAATTCTAAACGTCAGTGGCTCCATTCCATGGGACAGGGTCATATATAAAAGGAGCAAGCCACATAAGTACTAGTCCTCATGTCTGCTCCCCGGCTGTGGCTGTGACGTGGCGGCTGTGACGTGGCTAGCTGTTGCCTCCATAAAGCTCCTTCCTCCATGTCTTTGCTACCAGGATGGGTGTACCCTTAAACTATGAGTAACTAAAAAGAAAAAAACAAACCTTGGTTTCATAAGTTGCTTTTATGGAGTATTTTGCCACAAAATGAGGAATACAAGCAAAGCAATGTAGGCTGTCATGGAATGCATCCCTGGCATTAAAGTCAGTCTTATGTAGACAAGTAGAAAGTATAGCAGAAATGGAAGCAAACGTGTACCATTGAAAGCCGGGCAGTAAAGAATAAGTCATTTTGAAATATATAAAACTTAAGTGATTAATATTTCGTAGGAGTTACAAAATTCTTAAAACAGATGAAGGTGTCTGAAAGCTACATTTTTGTTGGAAATCTTTGCTATCAATGTATCTTATTTACTTTTGCAATTTCTGTTTCATAAATATTGAGCTGAGGGGGTGAAATGTACCATAGGTGCTATACAAATATGTAGTGGGTTAAATAAAATTAACCTAAACTTTCATTGGGTTCAGAATAGATAGTGCTTTAGAGCATCTCATTTAGTTATAGGATGTTCAGTTCTTCCCTGTCTCTTCTTCTGAACTACACAAGAAAATTGTGTGTGTGTGTGTGTGTGTGTGTGTGTGTGTGTGTGTGTACACATGCACAAATGCATGGGGGGGTCTTCCCATCTTGATGATGAGTGAGATATAAAATAAGTATATCCTAAGCATCACAGAACAACCCAATGAAAATTCATTTAAAACCCCTACAAAATTGCTAGCCATTTAAGATTTATTCTACAGACTCCAAATGCTTATGAAGACAAATGAATATATCTGTGAATAAAATTGAATGTAGAATGAGTCCAATCAGGTTTAGAAGCAGATCTTGTGATTTATGTTTCATGGAAGGTAGAAGATTTGTCATCAATGAGTTTCTGTTGCTCGTGATATGTAGCATGTACTGTACCTAAGTGTTGGAATATGAAAATAATTACTGCTTATCACATTAACTATCACCCCAAGACTAATGGTAATGTGTACAAGGCATCAAAGAGTGCAGTAAGCTTAGTGAATTCTGTTTTAAAGGAATATAGATCATATAAGCAGGATGACAAGTAAAAAAGTAACAGGATAGGTAAATTATTCACATTTTCAGTTGCTTGTTCCGTGATGAACAGGCTTGAAAACTCTCATTCTTGAGACCCCAAAAGGTATTTCCTTCTGGTCTGCCTTATATTTGTATATTCAACAACTTTTGTACTAGAGTAAAATTTACAGATGTAGAATTCAACAGTATAAACAGTGGAATTGAAAGGAACGTCATACTTTGATTCTGCAGCAATCTGCATTATCTCAGCTTTTAAATTTCTTCTCTCCAAAATGGAATCCTCACCCATTACTATAGTCACTCCCTGCTGGACCCCTTCTTAGCACTTACCAATCTGCACTCACTTGTCTTTTGTGTCTATGGACTGAATTATTCTAGATACTTCAAACAGAACTGAATTGAAAGATGTGAGCTTCTAGTCCTAGCTTTTAACCTCACTATCATGTTTTCAAAGATAGCCTCCTTTTCTATGTGCATCATTTCTTTGTTACTTTTTATGGTTGAAAATATCCTTATTACAAATGAATATGTGATGAAAGCTAGCTCAGTGGTTAAGAGTACTGGCTGCTCTTCCAGACAACATGGGTTCAATCCCCCACACCCACATAGTGGCTTACAACTGTCTGTAATTCTAGTTCCAGAGGATCGGACAACCTCACACAGACATGCCTGCAGGCAAAACACCTACGCACATTAAATAAAAATAAATAAGTAAACAAAAACAAATGAATATGTGGATAAATCCTATCCTGAAGCTTTCCCAGAAAATGATTTCACAAAGATTGACTTACTAATTTTTATTTAGTTTCCAAAATTTTCATCCATGTATGCCTTATATCTTGATGACATTCACTTCTCTTTTTCCCATTCCAATTTCTCACAAAAACTCCCATCACATCTCCATCTCCCCTTCATGTCATCCTTTTATAACTTTTTCCAATATTTAATTACTGACTCTGCTTAGTGATGCCTATGTGCATGTGGCTTTAAGATCATCTACTAGGGGATGGAGAAAAAGCACAATTCTAGAAAAACGTGAATTACGTTCCTTAAGGAGCCACCAACTACTCATAGCTCCTTAACTGGGAGTGATGCCTCTGGAGCCCATTCTCCATAGATTCCTAACTGGAATTTCTAACTGGCTTGTGTTTATGTCGGTGGACATGTCCACTGTGAGTTCCAGTGTGCAGTAGCCTTGTCAAGTCTATAGGAAATTACTTCACAGCAATGTTCTCCATCTTCACACTGTAATATGTGGACCTTGTCTTCTACAGAGTTCTCCATACCTTTTAGGCATGATCACTTGGTTGTCACAACTCTAGTTCAGAATTAACAGTCTTCTATTCTCTGGACATTAAATAGCAATTATCTGCATTGGTAATTTCTTCCTTCAATGACATGCTTCTTTCATGAAAGTTGGGTGGAACACAAATCTACAAATATAAATATTTAGAAAACATCATGGCAACATGACCATTTAGGGAATACAACAGTAAGAACAACAATAACAACAACAACAACACTAACAGTTTATTCCCTTGAGCTCATGACTTTACCAGCCTTGGGTTTTGACATTGTCAAGTTGAACTGTGTCATGAATTCCATTCTGTATCAGAGGCCTCAAATCTAATCAAGGCAGTACTTCATTTCCCTATATAAGCAGCACCAGCAGCAGCAGGAGAAAGAGAGAGAGAGAGAGAGAAAGAGAGAGAGAGAGAGAGAGAGAGAGAGAGAATGAGAGAATGAGAGAATGAGAGAATGAGAGAATGAGAGAATGAGAGGATGAGAGGAGGCATTTTAATCAGGACAGGTTTACAGAGACAGGTCACAGATGAAGACAGAAAAGTAGAACAACTTGCTGAAGTTAGCTTCAAACTAGCCAAAATATGAGAACATGCCACTCAGAAGCTGAGAGAAACCAGTTTCAATTGTTCAGACTGGAGAGGAGTTTTGAATCAAAACAGCTGAGTTGAACCAGCCAGCCAGAGTTCAGAAGGAACTAGAAAGGCTAATCTTTTTCAGCAGTAAGCCTCCAAGACAACAATTACATCTGGTGAATAAAAGTTAACTTATAGAATATAGTTTTTACATCCAGATAAATCCTTTAAAATCTTTTCTGCACCAAAAACTGTCATAGCAATTTGAAGCACTGTGAAAGCTACCCAGTGGCAAGAGTTCCCTTGTCAATTCAAGACTAATTTCTTTGATGTGTGTTTCTGTGTGTGTGTGTGTGTGTGTTCTCTAACCAAATTGTCTAGTGGCTTCATCAACAAGATCTTAGTATCTAGTACTTCTGATGGGCAACCAAGACCAATGGTGATGGCCTTAGTTTGTTTTGGTGTTTGTGAGGATTCTCTATCCAAAAACTCGTAGGAAGATAAGCCATGAAAGGTACTGAGATGTTAATTGAAACAAATCTATACTGGTAATGAGTTAGTTCACTAATTTCAAGAATTTCTTTTCCAATATCACACACACACACACACACACACACACACACACACACACACACACATTCATGAGACACTGTCATTTGAAAGTGTCAAATAGTCTGCAGTGCTCATTTCTTATTTTGACAGACTGACTTGGCTGGCATGATGAAGACCTTGTCTGTCAGATGATCTTGATTTTCCTCTCTAGGAAACAGTGTCTTGTGTTCTACTCATTATAGCCTAACCATTCCATGAATTGTTCATCATCTGAAGACAGTCATGAGTTAAAATTATTTTCTAGGCTTACTGATTTTGTTTATCATTATATATATGCATGTACATTATATTTGACGTTTGCTATTTGCTATCTATTGACTGTCCATCTATCTATGTATCTATGTATCTATGTATCTATCTATCTATCTATCTATCATCTATCTATCTATTATCTATCTATCTATCTCTAACATCTACCTATCCATATATCTATCAATAGTAGTACTCTATTTTTATGGCTATGTTTGTGTTAATAATAACAAAGTAATATAAATAATTAATAATGAGGGCCCAGGGGTATAATAATATTATTTATTCTGACATTGAGTCAGAAACTTGGTCCACTTTCCATCTGTTGTTATCTTCTCTGTTGATTTGGAGCATGAAAAAGAATATTATAAAGTACTATGAAGTAAAGCTTTTATATGTCCTACTTTCAGGTATCTTAAGTATTTCTATTCACATCCAATTGGTTAGAGTCCCACAGTTTCCTCTTCATTTGTAGAAAAGTAAATGGCAGATTAAATCTAGCTGTGTGACTTCAAAGTAAAGAAAACATGTAGGTTTACTTAGTCTTCCAAATCAGCAGTATTACTTGTGTTTAAGATAAGTCCAATGTATATAATTGTAATCATTCCAGAGGTGGATAGATAAAATAGTTGATTGTACCTCTTTATGATGTCTTATTCATACCATGGCCAAAACTGTGATGATAGCCCTGGTTGGTTTGTCACTGCCACAATGAAAATGTACAGTTCCTAGAGAAATGTAATGAATTTCTCACATTGACTGATGATGGCTTTGTCTATAAGGGGGCCAATAAGTTAGGATCAAATACCTAGAGCAATTGTTGAATTGCTTTGACTTATATGGCTTGTTGAATGATGGTTTATATGGCTTTATGGGCATTAATTATTTTTATATAATTGGGTTAAATATATTTGAAGAAATTCTTTTCATTATGTACTTAATTGTGTTAAAGAATTTTTCATGGACTGTTAGAGTTAGCATTTAATATATTCTGAGTATGTCTCCTAAGGATTTATGTATTAAAATTTAATCTCCATTATTAAGGGGCACTGAGATCTCATGATTATATTCTGGTTGTTTCATAAGAAGAAAGAGGGAGAGAGCAGAGGTACCATACATAAAAATCTCCTTGACGCTTGCTATTTGATCCTTTGCAGGATTCTGCTAACAAAAAGGTTATCAATGGATACTGTACTTTCTCCTCAACGAAAGCCATGTGCCCAGATAAACCATTTCATAATTTTCTCAATATTTTATAAAAAATGTTTTATATAATTTTAATTATTCTGAAATTATTCTTTATAAATGTAATGAAAGAATTCCAGAAAGATATATGTGAATTGAGTAGATAATTTTCAATATACTGTGCCATGCTATTTTTGAAAATTTTATTCTAAGAAAATGTGAACAAAGGTGTATGTTAGTTTCATGGTTACTTTAGACTAACAAAATATCATTAGTCAGACTAATTAAGAAATGTGCTAAAGCTCTTGTGAATGAGTGTTACAGTTTTCAAAACATAATCTGAAGAAAAATTAAATATATTTAATTTTATTAACTTCAAAATGGCACAAATTTTAAAAGCAACTCTCACAATAAATTTGTTGTACCAAATAAATGTTATAGGCCAATGTTAGAAAGTTTTACATAATTTATATAAATTAGCATATATGTATGCATACATACATATTATTATATTTGGAAATAATCTTTTTTGTCACACAGTCTGTATCAGACATTTTGAGATTGCCTTTTGAAGTTTTCAGTTGAACTTCATCTTTAGAAGCTGTTGAGAAAACAATTGTTAAGAACAGGGAAAGTTTTACATGCTGATCACACATTTCCCTTATTGTCAGATTATCATTGATGGGTTTTTAAGACTCTCTGTTTCACATAGACATCACTATCAATTTTGCCAAATAGCCTGATTTCTGTCCCATTTGGCATTCACATTTCTTTATTTCTTCTGACTCTTAGTATTTTTCTTAATTCTGACAGATCCCCACCTCCTCCAGAATTTCTCTCATTGTTGGTAATTCTGGGGGTTGAGTAAATATTTAGTATTTTCTGGATACTTACCAGGTGTTGACTTTTCTAGTAATTTGATTGTAGTTAGTGAATAAACCTTGTGATGCTTCTATTCTTTAAACTATATTAAAATTTACGTTCTTACCACTATGTGAACCAATGTTAAAGTTCTATTTTAGTTCTGAAGAATGTGTAGTATTTTGGGTTAAAGAAAATATTTGATAATATCTGGTTAAGTATTTTTTTAGGGGGGGGGCTCATGTAGTCTTGCGCTTTTTTGATTTGGAAGCGTATTGGAATTATCATGCAGATCTACAAAATTGACTGCAACATCGTCATTAGTCACCCTCATTTTTCTGCATAATCTTTGTTCTGACATTGACTTCTTTAAGTTAGTACAATCTTTGCAGAAATCATAAAATTCATGTAAATTCAGTATATGCATATCTTTCTAACACTTTATTAAATTGCTTATTTTTATGGCTAGTTTTTAAAGACAGTATATATTTTGTGTATGTAACATTCTAATATCCTCTGCTTGTAGTGATTTCATTATTATCTGTATTTAATATGATTATAATTTTTAACCATTGTTTAAATTGCTATAGTCCTTGTCTTCTCTGTATCCTTTATTTCCATCAATTTCTAACTTCCTTGAGTGAGGAACTTTTAGTTTCAAATAACTTCCAAGACTATATTTTGTAATAAATATTAATTAATTAAACATTGAAGAAGTTTAATTAATATCAATTTAATGATTATTATTGGATAGTTGAGTTGTTTAGACTTAGATGCAAACAGATCTGGACATGACATAGCCATAGTCACTCTCCCACTTATATTGAGAAATATCTCTACTGTTTAGATAATTCAATAATTTATTTTTAGCTGTTTATGCTAACACTACAAAAACAAATTTTTACTAATTAGTAACAGGTGTGCCCCTGCCCCACTTCCAAGTTTCAATGCAATCCAACTCTAGAAGCAACGGCTTTAGCAATACCATTTTCTTTCCCTTAGCCAAATTACGTCCCTATTGTTGAACTGCAATCCATTTTTGAGGGTGCATTTGTATATCTAATGCCAAACTGTGAATGGGTTATAATAAACCACACCATGTGTTTGCTGTGTTACTATGAAGCTGTTTCCAGTTATTCAGGAGCACCATGAATATCTAACAAAAGACCAACAGTGGCATGTCCTCCTCCCAACCCACAACCTGTTAGTAGCACTGAGCCAAAGTGCATATTTAGCTACTGTAAACAGTCTCTGCTATAATGATTAGCACTGTCTTCCCAACAAAGGGGTCTGTATAACCACCCACTTTGGTAACTGTGCTATACCAGGCACTCTCATCATTTTATCTGCAATTTTCTGAAGGGTTTGATAGAACTAAACAATATACTGAACAGATTTGTAGATGCTTGTTGGTGCTTGAATCACCTATTAGAAATAAAATTGATACGTTATTTAACACAGGGGCACCTAGCCAATGAATACCATAGACATGCCAAAAGATGTGATCCCACTACCAAACCAGCATGTGGAACATGGCAAATGATGCCTCATAATTATTATAATGATGTGTTTGATTGTGATATGATATCAAAATAAGATAAGTAATTGAACCTTACTCTTAGGAAGAAGACAGAAATGTTATTTGCTTTCTTACTAGAATAAGGGAAATGTGAAGATAAGGACATAATGTAAAGTGTATGCAATGTCTGGAAGAGATTTATACATTTCACTTACAACAGACCTCATAAATCATAGGATTTTTTGTGCACCAATATACAAATATTCTATAATTGTAGCTTTGGATGGAGTTAAAAAGTTGGACAGGATATTAATCATGCAGGTCACTCTGGAAGATTCTTGTGTTTTTATCTTGTCCTTTTATGCAGGAATTTGTCCTCAGTCATCTCCCTAAGGATAAAGAGTAAACTGCCTTGAAAACTAGAGATGATGCCCCCCTCCAAACCCAAGAACATATTCCTTATTGCATACTGTATTAAGGATAATTTATTATTCTGACTCAAAAGCCAGGCTTGCTTACTAAATATTATAAAGAACTTAATTTCCTGTCTTAGTTAGGATTTCCATTGCTGTGAAGAGACACCATGACCAAGGCAACTATTATCAAAGACATTTAATTCAGGCAGGCTTCAGGTTCAGATATTCAATCCCTTATGATCAAGGCAGGAAGCATGGCAGTGTCTGAGGCAGATACGATGTGGGAGAAGGAGCTAAGAGTTCTACATTGATCCAACTACAACCAGAAAAGGACTGTCTCCAAGACAGCTAGGTGGAGAGTCTCAGTGCATACGCCCACAGTGACACAATTACTCCAAGTCCAGGCCACACTGATTACAAGAAGGGCACACCTCTTTTTTTCTTTTGTAAAACTATTTAATCAATTTTCTTTTTTACAATCTAGATTTTATTCTCCTCCAAGTCTACCCTCTGACTGTTCCCCATATCCTATACCTCTTTCTCACCATCCTGTCTCCACAAGAATGTCCCCACCCCATCCCCAACCCCAACAGACCTTTACATTTCCTGGGACCTCAAATCTCTTGGGGGTTAGGTGCATCTTCTCTGGATGGACACAGACTTGGCAGTCCTCTGCGATATATGTGTTGGGGGCCTCATATCAGCTGGTGTATGCTGCCTTGTTGGTGGTCCAGTGTCTGAGAGAGCTGGCGTTCCAGGTTAATTGAAGCTACTGGTCCTCCTACAAGGTCGCCTTCCTCGTCAACTTCTTCTAGCTTTTTCCTAATTCAACCACAGGGGTCTGTAGCTTCTGCCCATTGGTTGGGTGCAAATATCTGCATCTGACTCTTTTAGCTGCTTTAGGGTCTTTCAGAGGGCAGTAATTAATGATAGGCCCCTATTTGTAAGAAGTTGCATAGCCGCAGTAATAGTGTCAGGCCATGGGGCTTCCCCTTGAGATGGATCCCACTTTGGGCCTGTAGCTAGACCTCCTTTTCCTCAGACTCTTCTCTATTTTTTGTCCCTGAAGTTTTTTTCAGACAGGAACAATTGTAGGTCAGAGTTTTGACTGTGTGACCTCATCTCTCACTTGATGCCCTGTCTTTCTGTTGGGGGTGAGCTCTACAAGTTTCCTCTCCCCACTGTAGGGCATTTAATTTAAGGTCCCTCCCTTTGAGTCCTGAGAGTCTCTCATCTCCCAGGTCTCTGATACATTCTGGAGATTTCCCGCTAACATCCTACCTCCTGAGGTTTCTTGTTTTGATTCTTTCTGCTGGCACTCGGGGTTTCAGTCCTTTTCCCCTACCCAATACCAGACCATGTTCCCTTATTCCTCCTACCCCAGTTCTCTTTTCCTCCCAGGTTCTTCCCTCCCTCCCTACTTGTGATTACTTTCTTCTCCCTCCCAAGCAGGATTGACTCAAACTCACTTGGACCCTTCAGCTTGTTGACTTTTTTGAGTTCTGTGGACTTTATCTTGGGAATTTTGTACTTATTTCTGGCTAATATCCACTTATTAGTGAGTACATACCATGCATGAAGGACACACCTCTTAGTAGCAACACTATCACATGAATCTACTGGGATCAAACCTATTCAAAATGCCCGTTCCTAAGCATGAGGCTACTTTATTGTAATGAGCACAAGGTTCTTTCTGTGTCATCCTCCAAGAGCAGGCTCTTAGAACAACACAGTAAAAGGGCTGAGAGAATAGCTACTGAAATTCATTTAAGCAATAAAGTGGACATCATCTATGGTCTAAGAGTTTTAATTTTCCAAATATGTCCACAAAAATGTGGTGGGTTGATTTTTATTACCATGTAAATAAGGCAAAATTCTGAGATGTTTACAGTCCCTTATCATTAGTGCTGTATAGTAGGAAAATTTTATGATTAGTGATACACAAAGTGGAGGAATAAAGGGTCCCATTTAAGGACACTGGAAATATTAACATTCACAGGGTAGACAAAATTTATATATATATATGTATACATATATGTATATATATGTATATATATTCTTTAAAATAAAGACTTCCATGGGAATGATTTTTCCAGGGGGCATATGATACTTTTTACATCCTGTCCCCATTATAATTTTTTAAACAAAATTGTTTCCTATCCTCTGATAGGCAAACTATGAAAAATAGACATCTCCTTTCATGTTCAAACTGTTTCCATGTTATAGCTAAAAAGATAGTTATTAGTAATACAAAGACTATAAAATAGAAATATTCTATTCATGCTTTATGGACAGATATAGTAGTGAGTAAATAAAATTGGGTAGAAGGTTGTAATAATGTTTTACATTTATTAGGCTTATTCTTATTTCTTGAGATACTACACGATACATATGCATTTGATGTTAAGAAAAACTAGATCATTAAAACTGAAGATTTAGGAAAAAAAATAAAACAAAAACAGGGAATTACAGGGAAACAAATATGCTGTCTTGATTCTGAAAGTGAACACTACAGAATGGACACCCCTGCCTTACAGATGAGGCTCAGAAAGATTAAGTGAATATATTGAAGTGATTTCTCACCTAAGGGAACCAAAATGAGGCTTCAATATTATTGTACTTCAATTCATATACCATGTCATTAATACATGTTTTATTTTTCTGTTAGTTATGTTAAGGGTAGAATGGAAACACTTGCTCAGAAATACTTCTGCAGGCCAGCTCTTCACAGCTTAGCCAGACTCACAAACGTGCTCAGCTTTATTACTGCATGTGAGTCTCTGCTTCTTATACAACAAATATAAACACACAACACAAGTAACAAGGAAGAAGGGCCACCTTCCATGAAGCTTAAAGAACTGAGCTCAAGAAGATATTCTAGGGCAAGATGGTGGAGAAGATGCTGCCTTTGTGTGAAACAATGTAAGTGATGAATCAGGAAAGCAAACATTACATTCTGACCCACAGAGATGCAGGGGCTGGGAACGGGAAATGTATGGAGAGTCCAACAGAAAGGTGTGCAATTCTAAAACAATCAAGCAAAAGTAGCAATTGGAACATGGCTTCTTCTGCGTGGCGCTCAACGAGAAGGAAGTAGAAGTTAAGGTGTCACTTGGGAAGTAGGACTGGCAATCCTACCCACAGGACAAGCCTCTCGTTCTGAAAAGCTTCAAATTCAGTAGGGGATTTTTGAAGATAAAGGTTAAGGCTGAGAGACTAAGCGGCTTATGGGCAGATAAAACCTACTTTATTCACTCTGAATGAAAGCTCCAAGGCAAGTAGATGTTAGCAGGTATCTATACACAAGCTCGCTCTCTCGCTCTCTCTCTCTCTCTCTCT
>NW_022196910.1:51784530-51791892 GCF_008632895.1 Mastomys coucha
ACACACACACACACACACACACACACACACACACACGCACATACATATACATACACACATACACACACTCATAAACACACATAAACACACACACAGATAAAATAGAAAGTTAGAGGAAAGAGAGAAACAAAGACCCACATGTACCCACAGATACAGATAGACCCAGAGATACACAAACACACACACACAGACACACACACACACACACAAACTGAAAACAGGAGGAAAAACTTTGGTGAGATGTGGACTCCCTCCCCACAGCCCGGACAGTATCGAAAGCAAAACAGTGCCACGGGCCCCAGGGCTGTGGCTGCCCACCTGTTGAGTGAAACCTGGTTCCAGTTACATTCAAAAGCTCCACCCCCACAGAGTAACAAGGAAGTCACTGATTGGACTGTTACACTGAAGTATTTTGGGGGAAGTGGTTTTTGCCCCAGGTAATATACCTGTTTGGAGAACAAAGGATTCATTATTAAAGAACCAAGATGGCTGAGCAGTAAAGTTTCCTGTCTAATTTTTACACTTCCAGGTGGGTAGGTATGTCTGTGGCCACTCTATCCTATCCCTAACTCTCTCTAGCAGCTGCTGTTCTTTCTAACTCCATTTTTCCAGGTTACCCACTGTTTAACGTTCCTGCAGGACAGTAACAGTGAGAAAACGGAGTGCCACGGGAGTAGAGAGGTTGTAAAAGGAATAAGGAAGAAACATGAACAAAGTGTGTAAGTGCCATTATATGAAAATCCTACAAGAAAAAGCACTATTTTGTAAGCAAAATTAAACATTGAATAGATGTAAATTCAGGAGAGGAGAACTGATGATCTCAGCTCTACTTATAAGTGACTGACTGCCTAGATATTTCATAAAGGATTAGCTTTTCCGTAAGTGTTGTATAGGCGAAAAGTAAATACCCTATATCTGATTCCTTACTGTTTTACAGTTTGATACTTTGATACTCAGTTCTTTCAAATAATTATAATGCTTTCTGCACTGTCTTCTTCAATCAGTATTAAACTTATAAGAATAAGGCTTATAAATAATCCATGTTTCTTTTCCCAGATGTTAATATGGTGCTTATCATGAAACAGCTGGTAAGTATTCATCAAATTAATGGATGAGAAGATAATCATATATGAAACACATTTTAAAATATGAAGATAAATTATGAAAGAATAGAAAAATAGGAAAGTGTTTAATGACATTAAAGGCATTAAGTGGAAACCGTGAGAAGCAATTGTTTGTATAACCAAAAAACTTGGTGTAATTCCAAGTTTAAGAATAAATCTAATATTGTTTAAAGACAGTTTAACATTTTTAAAAATTCAAAAGTAAGGACTTAGTAATTTTTATTGTGTTTCTGAAGACAACGATATGCACTTTTATTCATATACTGATGTATATCACAATTTTATAAGTCTTAGGGTGGGGTATGGGCCCAGAAAGACATTTAGTGATTAAGAGCATTGACTGCTATTATAAGGACCCAATTTTGGTTCTCAACATCCACATTAGGCAGCTCACAATCAACTATACTTCCAGCTCCAGGAAATCTAACATTGCTGGTCAACATACTTACCCTAATGCACATTCATTCACAGACACATCACAAATATATATAACTAAAAAATAAAATAAATTAAAAATCTCTCTTTAACCAGTTTATAAATAAGAGTTTAAATAGTTTTTACCTTTATACTGAAAACTTTCAAATTTTCATTCACTACCATTTATGCCATGTTGCCATATAAATAATTGTCTAAGTTTTATCATATTGGATTTCCTGTAATAAATGTAAAATTAAAATGCTTTACCAGGTGTAGACATAATAATCTTGTGCATTGTGTAAAGATTTTCACTGTGTTGTTTACATACTGATTTCTCTGCCCTCATGTCTTGTTTAAAGCTAGAAACAGCATTTTATCACTTATGTCAAGAATCTCTTGTATCAAGTTTGTGTAAACAATGCTTACCATTTATTCTCTACCTTGTTAGTAAAAGCTGATCAGCTAATGGCTGGGCAGAAGAGAGAATAGTGCAGAACTTCTGCCAGCCAGGGTGTGGGAAAGAGGGAAGAGCCAGGCAGATTTGTCTGTGATGAGGAGGGGAGGACATATCATGGGAAAATACATCCGAGCCCTGGAGAGCCAGACCAATACTAAAATGCAGTTAGTTGTCTTGCGGACTTTGTCTGGGAGGTATTGCCAGATGAGTTTAGAGGGTTACAGTAGATCAAGAATTGCCCAGGAACTGTGCGGCAAATGGTATATGTACACACACACACACACACACACACACACACACACACACACACACATAAGAAATGTCATAATCAAAAGCAACCTAAAGAAGAATGAGTCTGTTTGGCTTGCAGGTTCAATGGAAGAGTCCATGGTTCTTGGGAAGACTCAACAGAGCAGGAAGGCTGGGGGATCCAATCTTCAATAGCAACCATGAATTACAGAACAAATTATAAGAATAAACATATGAAGCCTAGCCCTGTGCCATACTTCAAGGTTCCATCAACAGCACCACGAAGCAGGGACTAAGCACTCAAGTACATGGGACCATGGGGGATATTTCTCTCACATTCCACATTTCCACATTGTAGTTCCCACTGGCTCATGGACATTTACAAAAAAAAAAAAAAATGCAATAGAATTTAGTAAAATTTAAAATGCCCCTTAGTCTCTGATGTTTTAAATGTCCTTTCAAAGTTCAAAGTTTCTTTTGGGACTCAAGGGAATCTCTCACTTGTGGTCCCATTTACAATCAGAAGGAAATTACATAATTCCAACATACAGAGACAACATACATTCCTCTTCCAAAGAGGGTATAGTGAAGAAATTCTGGACACGAGCAAAACTAAAACTCAATAGGCTGAATAAAAATCTCTGTGACTCTCTCCGCACTTTCAATGTGCTTACATGTCTCTATCACAACAGCTTTGCTACTAGGTACAGATTTCTCTCCCTTAGACTGAACCTACTTTTGTTTGTTGATTTCAGGTCCTCATTCTGTTGTTATCTACTTGTATGTTTTATGGACATACAAGAATAATTTGGTGTCAAGTATTGTGATACCCACAACACAATCTACAAAGAAATGCATTGCTTGGACTATTCATGATCATTTTTTCATGCAAATTCTTGCATTATTGTTTCCAGTTTGATAAATAAGACATTGGAATTTTGATGGGACATGCATTGAATCTGTAGGTTCCTTTCTCGAATATAGCCATATACACGATGTTAACTGTCAATCCAGATACATAGGAACTCTTCCCATTATCTATTATCTTCTTATGTTTCTTTTTGTTGTTGTAGTTGGGAAGTATCATAATAACATGTGTGCTGTTATAAAAGCAGTAAATTAATAAATAGGATCAAGATTTAAAATAGTTATGCATAAGTATAAGTAAATTTTCTCAGTTGAACAAACAAGAAATATATGGAATATATACATATATGTATATATACATATATATGATTATTATTCAAGTTTTTAAATGATACAAGTAATAAATCCTTAGTGAAATAATCCAGTCAGTGAGAGAGGAAACACTGTGCATGATTAAAATAATAAGCATTTAGAGTAATCAAAATCTTAAATGTAAAGTGGTGGCTTGTCAGATCTAGATGTGGGAGGTTGAAAATGAATTACTGCTTAATGAACATAGAATTTTAGTCATGCCAGACTAAATGAATTATAGAAATAGAAGATGGTGAATGGTTCTTCAACATTACAATTATATATAATATTAGTGAAATAGAAATTTTGCAAAAGATGTACACAAATTTTGCACAAGTTTTCCAAGATGACCAATTCGGGAGCGGGTAGTTTTTTAAAAACAGATTTAGTAATTTCATTTTATATGCTTATTTATAATGCAAGTTTGTATATGACACATGTTCAGTATCCACAGAAATCAAAAGAGGGCATTGGAGCTTGTGGGGTTGGCATTACAGAGGGTCGTAATACAACATGGGAGAGAGAAACCAACCCCTGGCTTCTCTATGGCAGCAAGTGTTCTAAACTACTGAGACGGCTCTCTAGCCCTAAAATGCCAATGTTGACAAGTTATTTAAAAAAATACTGTCAAAGTGTAAGAAAATCATGAAACATTTATTTGTGGTATAAGCAGCATGCAAGGAAAACTCACAGCTGTGTAAAACTTCTTATTAAAAAAAAGTTATTTTGGTGCCAGGCACTGGTGGCGCACGCCTTTAATCCCAGCACTTTGGAGGCATAGGCAGACAGATTTCTGAGTTTGAGGCCAGCCTAGTCTACAGAGTTAGTTCCAGGATAGCCAGGGCTACACAGAGAAACCCTGTCTCGAAGAAACAAAATAAAAATAAAAATAAAAATAAAAAGTTATTTTGGTCTTGTAAATTATTGCTTAGTTTGAATTTTGAAATTTTTCTTTCTCATTTGACACCAGTTGAAGAATAACAGGATTGCAACTTGTGCCTGATTCCCGTTAGTCAAATTCGTCCTGTGATAATGAAAGAGAAAACTATTAAAGAAATATGTATCCAGGAAATTTCTTTCAGGAGATGTTCTCTTTGAAAAAGGTTTGAAAGCTTGTGTACCTTTTATCTGTTGATAATAGTAAAGTAATTTTACATTTATTCATGCACAGATGACATTTAAGGACGCTGAACATTTTGAATACCAGGAAGTGCAAGTTTGAGAGGCAACATTGCTCTTAACGTTGCTATTCTTAGAAACACAATATAGAAATTCTGCCACCTTACCAATTCTTCACAGAACCAGTCCCAGAATACTTCCAAATCTCATTGATTTTCATCAGGAATGGCTGCATTAAGACCCAGAGGCCATTGCTTATGTAGGAACATTGGAGTAAATAACATTGATATTAGCTCTTTTACCACTCAAAAATCCACTTACATTACAAAACTTCTAAATGCTTACCAAGCCTATGATTTCTAAGCAAAGTGTTATGTTTCCCTTTGTTGAATTGTTTCTGAATTTTAATTTTGGACTTCTAGTTGTTCTATTTCAGAATCACACTCAGAAATGCTTCCAAGGCAATATCTTCTATTTCTTTACTTCTTTCTAGGCAAATTGATCAGTCGTGTTTTGAAGACTGGCTGTGTGCCCAGTTTCCACAAATGCCAAAGACTTCTGTGCACCAAGTTAATTAAAATTGACTGCTTGTTTTAGGCAGAAGAAGCAGGCAGCATGCCGGATGCCTCCAAAGACTGATTGAACAATTTAAGCAAACAGAATAACCTGCCTTCCAGCTGAAGAATAAAAATGCTTTATTATGTTGCTTTAGCTTAAATAAAAACCTTTGTAATGTTATTTTTTAATTGAAAAATGTGAAATATATACATGTATGAGAAAAGAAAATACTACATTAGTTGCAGAAAACAATAAAAATAAAATTTTTACAAAATCTATTAGGATTTGGGATGACCAATATTTTTTTTTTAAAAAAAAAACATATTTTCTGTTGTTTCAAGCATATGTTAATATTTTTCTGTCACCCATACTAAAAGTCTCTCCAATATTGAATAAATATTTGTATATATGCATATACTTGTTATGAGTTATCCTGTTTGTGTTCTAGAGGCTGTGTATGGTAAACAGTATGCATGTATGCACATGTGTGTGTCTGTATGTGTGACCATTCATTGTAAAGTAGAAAATCATCAACCATAACAATATTTTAATGTAGTAAATTTGCACTATATATGAATTTGAATTTTAAATAACATACTATCAAAGTACTTAACAGAAATCGCTATTTCATTGCCCTAAGATATCTACAAGTTTAAGTACTTAGTATATGATCTTAACATTAGTAGTGAGCTGAGATTGAATTCTATAAACAAACCTCAGTCACATTTTAGAAGGGGCATGTAAAGCTGCTAACATACACTGAGTGTAGCAGTGCTTTCAGATTCTCCCTGTAACAGTGAAAGATATACTTACATACTTATTTTACAGGTGGTTCTCTCTGTCTAGCCACAGGTTCTTGGCCTGACAATGGTTCTAGACATATGTTTTATCTTTTGGAGTAGGCTTTCAATATAATGAGAAAGTAGTTGATTGCCCCTATGATATTCCTGCGACTATGGCACAAGTGGCCATGTCTTGTCAGGCCAGTCATTACTGTACCTCACAGAGTTCACAGCTGGATAATGCTGATGATCACTTCACTCATTGATGAGCATGCATAGCACCTTCGATCACTGTGGACGCTCTCCAGGAAGAGTCTATCTTCCATGTCAGTACCAGCTTTATTTCATATTCTTTGACATAAGCTTGTGTTTCCTTCACTAATGGACTCCTAAGGTAACATCACTGAGTCAGCTAAGGTAACACCGCTGAGTCAGCTAAGGTAACATCCCTGAGTCAGCTAAGGTAACATCACTGAGTCAGCTAAGGTAACATCACTGAGTCAGCTAAGGTAACATCGCTGAGTCAGCTAAGGTAACACCGCTGAGTCAGCTAAGGTAACATCACTGAGTCAGCTAAAGTAACATCGGTGAGTCAGCTAAGGTAACACCGCTGAGTCAGCTAAGGTAACATCGCTGAGTCACAATGGCTGGGATTACTTATGGGTTTGTGGAGCATTGCTGAACAACAACTGCAAAAGAAGGAACTAATGTAAAACTCTGTGCTGTCTTTTACAGATTTCTTTCATACCTATCTCAGATGCAAATGCTAAATATAAAAACATAAAACATTTTAAACAAAAAACCATCTTTACGAAATAAGGTTAGGCTCTTTCAGAAAATCCATGAAGACCTCTCATATACACCTGCACATCACCATCCCATTTCTCTCCTGTAGTACACACGTTGGACTATGTTCCTTCCAATGTCTATGTGGGTTTTTTGTTTGTTTGTTTGTTTTTTTGTTTTGTTTTAACCCAGTGAGTCAATTTACTGCTGACTGTACATGTGTATGTGTAGGACCACTACTGTAGCACGAATAACTCCTTGGCATCGATGGAACTTTGTGAGTTCTTCCTCAGTCCACTATGGGATTTTAGCTGGCTCAATTCTGTCCAGGTCTTATGTACACTGTTACAGCTACTGTGAGTTCCTGTATGCAACAATACTGCCATGTCTGGCAAATCCTGTGTGCCCACAGTCATCTGCCTCCTGTAGCTCTTCAAACCTTTACACCCTCTCTTCCAGTATGACGCCTGAGACTTAGGTGGAGGAGGTATGCTATAGCTATTTCATTTAGCAAGCCACAATTCTCTAATTCTCTATATAATTGACCTCAATATTAATTGTGATTTACTGCAAAAAAGCAGCTTCTCTGACAAGGGTGGGTAGATATGCCTCTGACAAGGGTGGGTAGATATGCCTCTGACAAGGGTGGGTA
>NW_022196910.1:51791910-51804759 GCF_008632895.1 Mastomys coucha
AAGGGTGGGTAGATATGCCTCTGACAAGGGTGGGTAGATATGCCTCTGACAAGGGTGGGTAGATATGCTGATCTATGTGTAAAGGGTGTATGTGATCAGGGTGGAAAGTGCCAAAATAAATAAATTAATGGAAAAAGGATTTAAAAAAATCAATCTCACTAGCCACGAGAAAGAAAAGGGAAGAAGTTGGGGGTGACTTACAACCATGTCTGTTTAGCAGAATAATAGTACTCATCTATGTTTTACCATAGGTCTTACGACCTTATCAGCCACTAGCTCTTCAACCCATGGAACAGTAAGTCATTTTGTCTTGTGAAGCTGGTTTGCAATAAATCTGGAAGTGGTTGCTTACTCCCAGACCATTCATGCCACTATTGCTCCAATAGGAATATCTTACTTGAAAATCATTCTATTGCTGACTAAGACCATAGATTTTCCCCATCCCCAGTTGTGTATATGGCATCTACCAGTATTATAAGAGCTAGCCATTAACGATGAAGCTTCCTGCTTGGTCCTAGTTTGATTTTCCAGTTCCTATGACTCAAGTATATGGTGTCTTCTGTTAGGTCCAATAGACCACGAAACAATGCAGATCACCATTGTTTCATTTACCCTCTAGACCGTGATAGCAGGACCTGTGGCTGAAATCACTACATACTTGGCATTTCCCTTGTGGGGACACAATCAAGTTAGTACCAACAAAGAGGATTCTGGATCCTCATTCTGAAACAGGGCATCTGCAGCAATAAGTGTTTCACTTCAACCTCTGTCAGGTAATCAAAGATAAAAGAAACGGGATGTGTCATTTAAAAGTTTCTTAGACAGCCAGGGCTAACAACTCTAAATAAGGCTTCTCGGTTCTGGCATTGGAATATTTTAACATGGTTTTTAGCTCTTGGATGGAGCACCATCAGCTTAGATGATAAAAGTTCATTAAAAGTAAATATATACTGAATTATGTGTATTATGTTTCCATGTCAAACTGCTTTAGTTTTACTCTCCAATGTATCCTCAGACTAATCATGTATCATCAGTAATTTACACAGCAGTAAATTAAAGTTGAATGTGATTGAATTTCTCCTACTTGAGAGGATTTTATTCCTTTACATTGATGTAGAATGAAATCTACATACGTATTTCATTTTGTGTGTGTGTGTCTGTGTGTTGCTAGTTGGTTGACATATTTATTACAAAAATAAGTACACTACACACTATTTGAGGGAAAATAACAGTCAAAGGAAAATGTCATTTTTTTTCAAAAAAATAACAAAAAATAGTCATTTCAGGCATACCGTTCTATAAGAAATTAAGTAAAGATGAGCTAGAATCTGGTCTGCTGTACTGGAATATGTTACAGTGTACAGAGTCCTATAATAACTGGTGTGTATGCACAGGATGTGTATTCCAACACTTTTTCTTTTATAAAACGAAAGTATCCTAATCATAGTATTATTTTCAGGAGGAGTATTCTTCTGGAAATTTGATATTAGCTTCTCACTACTGATGTTTATCCTTGGCAGCAAGACGATCTCCTTGATAATTTATATTTCAGACACTTTATCTGTGGGGGTCTTTGAGTACACCAAGACCAGCATAGTTATAGTCCATCAGAGGCAAGAAGAAAGTTTGCTGAGCATAGCTCAGTATCTGGCATTGGTTCAAACTTCAGGAATCGACACCATGCTGTTTATATTAGGGAAATTTAAACACAGTACAGTTTGATTTTTTTTCCTTGTGACAATTATCTCTATCCTATGCTCACATTAAAGCTGGGTACATGACTAACATTGAAACTCTTTGTAAAGAACATTGCTACCTCCATAGGATCTGATCTGGTCTCAGTCATATAGATATTGCAAAGGTCACCAGGCTACAAGCCAACCAGCATTCTGGGCAGAAAATAGTTTATAAATATTTCCCTTTGAAGAGGAATCCTTGGATTTTAACATTTCTGGTTTTGATAGTGCTTACCTATGAGCATAAGAAAACCAGTGCCTTCTATGATTGTCAGCAAGAGGGCTATACAAGAGCTAGGGCTCGTGTTTGATTATATGGAGATACCTTTCTCAAGGCCAATTCAAAAGAACATGTATCTGTCCAAATTTTTGTGTTTTCCTTTTGAATACAAGAAAATACTTGGATAATATTGCTTCTAGGTGTCCCTGATATCAATCATTTACCTTTAGTCCACATTCCTGTAACCATAATTTGTTACCTAATTCTTCCATTCGTTGCTACTGAAGTCTTCCCATTAGTCTGTAGTTCTTCACATCCTGCGAGTCTGCTCCACAAGCAATACTTCCAATTATGCCTGACCATCTCTGAAGCACGCACAGCTGCTCACCTCTTAAAGGGTGCCCCTGTAACTACCTAGAACAGGTTGCTCAGTAGATGCTTGCTGACAGTTTGCTAGGTGCCACTCACTTCAGATAGAGCATGTCTTCCTATTGCTTTGCCATTAGGCATCACCTTTCCTACTAAGCTCTGCCTGGTTCCTCCAGGCTTTTCCTTTGCTTCCAATAGTGATCTGAAAATAATATGTTTCCAAGGTCCAGGTACTGTAATTTTCTTTTTAAATACTTAAATTACTATAAGATAACACTTCCAAGTTAGTTTTCCATTTATGACTATTAACTAATATGTGATGTATATAAATGTGCATTAAGTACACAGTGCTTCATCTTATATACTGCTGTTTTGCAATTTCTCCTGAATTTAAATATTCTTTCCTAGAGGAAAGCACCTTAAGAGTCTCAAAGTTCTAAAAAGATACACATTATGAAGGAAAAAAACTCAAATTTCTCTAGGAGTCTCTGAAACCAGACACACAGGACTACTTCCTTCACATGGTTATGCAAGCAATAAAGACCCTTGTGAGAGAGAGCTCATCCCTGACAAACTGTAAGCAGTGTGTACAGACATCTATAGACACTCAGCATTGATGAGTTATTACCTTTACTGTGGTGTGCATTTGATGTTGTGGCTGCCTTTTGGCTGCTACTCTCCTGTAAGTAACCCAGATAAACTCAGTTTTTATGAAGTTAGAATTTAATCATATATTTATTTTGATCTATCACCAGTTCTTTAACTGGGATAAATAGATGCTTACTCAGGTTGTCTTAGAAATGGTAGTATCTCCCTGTTTCTCTCTCTCTCTCTCTCTCTCTCTCTCTCTCTCTCTCTCTCCCTCTCTCTCTCTCTCTCTCTCTCTCTCTCTCTATATATATATATATATATATATATATATATCTTTCTCTCCACACATTATATCTACATGTATATATATACACATATACATTATATATATACACATATATACATATATAGTGTTATATTTTTGTATATGAATATGTATGAATATGGATACACACACACACACACACACACACACACACACACACACATATATATATATATATATACTTGTTAAGATGTTTAATATTGGGGTGAGAACTCTGCAGCCAGTCCCACAGCACCCACAGGAGTCTCCACTCACAGGCACTCTAGAACACCCCAGGACTGTAGGATCAGGTGTGTGTAGGACACAATATCTGTTCCAACACCACCAGGAATAACTGGGACCAGCAGGATCCAGGGATGCAGGAACCCCACCTGACCAGTGACTCAGGTTCCTTCTGGTCTGTGACAGTTTACATTTGACAAGAACTCTGCAGCCAGTCTCACAGCACCTAGAGGAGGCTCAAATCACAGGTTTCTAACACACCCAAGATCACAGGATAACAGAATCCCATGATACCATGATCCCAGGAGCTTGGTCACACTGGGATCTCAGGGTCCCAGAGGCAGCTTGACTTCCAGGAACTCTGGCACACCCAGAATCTCAGGATAACAGAATCCCAGAATTACAGGATCAAAGAGACAGTTGAACTTGAGGAGTTCTGACTCAACCAGGATTACAGGAAGGACAGGCTTCAGTCAGATATAGTGAGGGCACATAGCATTGGAGATGATCAGATGGTGGGAGGTAAGCTTAAGAGCATAAGAAACAGAAACCAAGGTTACTTGGCATCATCAGCATCCAATTCTTTTACCATAGCAAGTGCTGGATATACCATCACACTGGAAAAGCAAGGATTTGAAATCACTTCTCATGACGATGGTAAAGGACATTAAGAAGGACATGAATAACTCTCTTAAGGAAATACAGGAGAACACAGGTAGAAGTCCTTAAAGAGGAAACACAAAAATCACTTAAAGAATTACAGGAAAACACAATCAAACTGGTAAAGGAAATGAACAAAACCATTCAAGATCTAAAAATGGAAATAGAAACAATAAAAGAAAAACACAAAAGGAGACTACCCTGGAGTTAGAAAATCTAGGAAAAGGATCAGGAGCCATAGATGCAAGCATCACCAACAGAATACAAGAGACAGAAGGAAGAATCTCAGGGGCAGAAGACACCTTAGAAAACACTGACACAACAGACAAAGAAAGTGCAAACTCAAAAAGCTCCTAACCCAAAACATCCAGGAAATCTAGGACACAATGAGAAGACCAAACTGAAGGATAATAGGTATAGAAGAGAGCAAAGATTCCCAACATAAAGGACCAGTAAATATCTCCAACAAAATTATACCCAGCAAAGCTCTCAATTACCATAAATGCTCAATTACCAAGATATTCCATGACAAAACCAAATTTACACAATATCTTTCAAGAAACCGAGCCCTACAAAGGATAATAGGGGGAAAACACCAACACAAGGAGGGAAACTAAAACCTAGAAAAAGAAAGAAAGTAATCTTTCAATGAACCTAAATGAAGATAGCCACACAAATGTAATTCCACCTCTAACAACAAAAATAACAGGAATTAACAATCACTTTTCCTTAATATCTCTTAACATCAGTGGACTCAATTCCCAAACAAAAAGACATAAACCAACAGACTGGTTAAGTAAACAGGACCCAGCATTTCGCTGCATACAATAAACCTACCTCAGTGACAAAAACAGACACTACCTCAGAGTAAAAGGCTGGAAAACAATTTCCCAAGCAAATGGTCCCAAGAAATAAGCTGAAGTAGCCATTCTTATACTGAATAAAAGTCAACTTTCAACCAAAAGTTATCAAAAAGTATAAGAAAGTCCACTTCATATGGGTCAAAGGAAAAATCTATGAATATGAACTCTCAATTCTGAATATCTATGCTCCAAATGCAAGGGCACCAACATTCATAAAAGAAACTTTACTAAACATCAAAGCACACACTGCACCCCACACAATAATAGTGGGAGACTTCAACAATCCACTCTCACCAGTGGACAGATCATGGAAACAGAAACTAAACAGAGACACAGTGAAACTAACAGAAGTTATGAACCAAATGATCCAACAGATATTTATAGAACATTTCATCCTAAAGCAAAAGAATACACCTTCTTCTCAGCACCTCATGTTACCTTCTCCAAAATTGAACTGGTCATAAAACAGACCTCAGTAGATATAAGAAGATTGAAATAATCCCTTGCACCCTATCATATCATTACTGACTAAGGCTGGTCTCAAATTCCAACAAAAACAACAGAAAACACACATACATATAGAAGCTGAACAATGCTCTACTCAATCTTGATCAAGGAAGAAATAAAAAAATTAAAGACTTTGTAGAATTTAATGAAAATGAAGACACATCATACCAACATTTATGGGACACAATGAACACAGTGGTAAGAGGAAAACTCATAGCTCTAAGTGCCTCCAAAAAGTAACGGGAGAGAGCTTACACTAGCAGCTTGACAGTGCACCTGGAAGCTCTAGAAGAAAGAGAAGCAAATAGATCTCAGAGGAGTAGAAGGCAGGAAATAATCAAACTCAGGCCTGGAATCAAACAAGTAGAAACAAAAAGAACTATATACAAAGAATCAACAGACCAGGACCTGGTTCTTTGAGAAAATCAACAAGATAGATAAGTAGCTAAAACCATCCAGTGGAAAAAAGACAGCGTTTTCAAAAAATAGTGCTGGATCAACTGGTGGTCAGCATGTAGAAAAATGCAAATCAACCCATTCTTAGCTCCTTGTACAAAGCTCAAGCCCAAGTGGATCAAGGACATCCACATAAAACAAGATAAACTGAAACTTACAGAGGAGAAAGTGGGGAAGATCCTCAAACATATGGGCACAGGGAAAACATTCCTGAACAGAACGCCAATGGATATGCTCTAAGATCAAGAATCAACAAATGGTACCTCTTAATATTGTAAAGCTTCTGTAAAGCAAAGGACACTGTCAATAGGACAAAAAGGCAACAGACAGATTGGGAAAAGATCTTTACCGATCCTACATCTGATAGAGGATTAATATCCAGTATATACAAAGACTAAAGAAGTTAGACATCAGATATTCAAATAATTCTAATAAAAATGGGTACAAAGCTAAACAAAGAATTTTCAACTGATGAATATAGAATGAACAAGCAGCACATAAAATTTTTTTAACATCCTTAGTCATCAGGGAAATGCAGATCAAATCAACCCTGAGATTCTACCTCATACCAATCAGAATGACTAAAATAAAAAACTAAGATGACAAGGCTGTGGAGAAAGAGGAACACTCTTCCATTGTTGATGGGATTGCAAGATGGTATAACCACTCTGGAAATCAGTTTGGTGGCCCTCAGAAAATTGGACATAGTACTAATTGAGGACCCAGCTATACCACTCCTGGGCATATACCCAGAAAATGCTCCAATATGTAATAAGGACACATGCTCCACTAGTTCATAGCAGCCTTTATTTATAATGGCTAGGAGCTGGAAAGAACCTAGATGTCCTTCAACAGAAGAATGGATACAGAAAATGTGGTACATTTATACAGTGGAGCACTACTCAGCTACTAAAAATGATGAATTCATGAAATTCTTAGGCAAATGGATAGAACTAAAAAATGTCATCCTGAGTGAGGTAACCCAATCATAAAAGAGCACACATGGTATGCACTTACTGATAAGTGGATATTAGCCCAAAAGCTCCAAATAACCAGGATACAATTCACAGATCACATGAAGCTCAATAAGAAAGAAGACCAAAGGGTGGGTGCTTTGCTCCTTCTTAGAAGGAGCCCAAAATACCCATAGGAGCAAATATGGAGATAATGTGTAGAGCAGAGACTGAAGGAAAGGCCACCCAGAGATTGTCCCACCTGGGGATCAATCCCATATACAGTTACCAAACCCAGACACTTTTGTGGATGCCAAGAAGTGCATGCTGAAAGGAGCCTGATACAGCTGTCTTCTGAGAGTCCTTGCCAGAGCTTTACAAATACAGAGGCAGATGCTCACAGCCAACTATTAAACTGAGTGCAGGGTCCCCAATAAAGGAGTTAGAGAAAGGACTGAAGGAGTTTAAGGGGTTTGCGATCCCATAAGAAGAACAACAGTATCAACCAACCAGACCCCTGAGAACTCCCAGGGACTAAGCCATCATCAAAGGAGTACATATCGCTCCAGCTGCATATGAAGCAGAGAATAGCCTTGTCATGAATCAGTGGGAGTAGAGATCCTTAGCCCTATGAAGGCTTGATGTCATGAATCAATGGGAGGAGAGATCCTTGGCCCTATGAAGGCTTCCCAGTGTAGGGGAATCCAGGGCAGGGAGGTGGGAGGGGGAGGGAGGATGGGATAGGGGGTTTCTGGAAGGGGAGAAAACTGGGAAAGGGAATAATATTTGAAATGTAAATAAAGAAAATATCCAATAAAAAAGAAAAAATATTTTAATATTAAATAATAAATTAATTACTGTTAAGATAGTTTTTCTTTTCTCATCTCTTTTTTGCTTACATTTCTTTTCTTTCTCTCTTTTTGTTGTTGACAGGGTCTGACTCTGTTTCCTTGGCTGACTTAAAACATACTACACTGTTCAGATCAAGCTGGTTTTGAAATTACAGAATTCCACGTGGCTCTGCCTGCCTAGTTGTAGGATTGAAAGCCTGGACTACCATTACCAAATATTCTAGCACTTTCTAAATCAAGATAAAAAATCTTATAATTGATTCTTGTCAAAGAGTTGTGTTTCAATTATGTTAATTTCATACAAATATTCTTTACTCCATCATGTTTTATATTATAAGAAATGTACCCCATAATGAATTTACAATTTCATTATAATTTCCCTGTAAAACCTAAATATCCTGGCACAAACTTGGCCTGATTACTTGATGATTGCTCAGACAGACCTTTTGATTATTTAATCTACATTCATCCCTTCAGTGTAAACTTGACTAACATAAACTTGACTAATGATGATTTAATTGAAACATCACTGGTTTCAGTACATTTCAGATATGGAATAACATCTGAAAAACTAATCAAACATAGGACAAAAATTAGTTAACATAAAATAGACAAAAATCACTGTCATGTGTAAATCACTGTCACATTCTAATGAAGACAAAAATATCACTGTCACATTCTAATAAAGTTCTGCACATTACCAACCTTATTTATTGAAAATTGTTTCCAGCATGATGAATTAGCATCACTCTGGGATAAATACTAAACCAATCGTGCATTAGAATTTGGATCTTCCACCTAAACAGAGACTCCTTTACAAGGAGTAGAACTGCAATGGTCAGTGGCTTTAGCTGTCAGTTGCATCAATCTAGCATCAATCCAACATCAGTCCAGCATCAATCTAGCATTGCCTTGGAGATGGGTGTCTGAACATGTCTATTAAGATTACTCTGATTATATTAATTTGCATGGCTTTGATCAGTACCTGTTTCTGACTGGGACCTGTAGGGTATAATTAGAGGAAGGGAACTAAGTGCCAACTTACACTGACTGCTCACCTTTCTTCATTGTGGATACAATGTGGCTAGGTGGCTCAGTATCTTCCTCCCTTGGCATTTCTGTCATGAAGGGCTGCAGTTTTGAGCTGTGAGATAGCATAAAGCTTTTCTTCCCAACATAGTGTTTGTACAATATCATGAAAACAAACGACACTCTTTTTTGATTCTTCAGGTTCTGTGTGTTAGGCTAAGAACAATGGAGTAAATTAATGTTCATATTACAATTTATATACCATATTCCCTTTATTTAAAATGCAATAAAATACCTCATATAATTTTTCAAGTATTCATTTACCAATATATGGTGTTTTCACTGAATAATGATGATTAGATAGGTACTTTCCAAGGTTGAGTACATACATTTTAATAGTTTGGTCCCATTGCCCTCTGAAGAAAAATGAAAGATTACAGTTGATCTGAATATGGGAGATGAAAGTTCTCTTTCCTTTTGAAATTTAGAGTGTGGTGTTACTAAAGAGGTTGATTTGAATTTCAAATATTTTAAAAGGGAATTTCTATGAATAAGTATAGAGAACTCATTGTATTTGGGAGCAAATTATGATCAGTACTCTGAGGGAGCAATCGAGTTTATACACTAAGAGACAAGGCTAAAAATACTTTAAATCCAGATAGTGAAGAGCCATGAAAATCATTACAGAGCACTGACGTTACGTAATGACCACAGACATGCATTATATAAAGATGTGATGTTGCTATGTAGAATGAGAGAGCATTAAGAACAACTCTGAAACACAGGATATAGAAAGTAACAAGAAATAATGGAAATAGAACTAAGCACATCCTCTTCCACTGAGGCCACACAGGACAACCCTGCTAGGCGAAGAGATCCAAAGGCAGGCAACAGAGTCAGACAGCCACTACTTCAATTGTTAGGGGACCCACATGACCAAGCTGTCCATCTCCTACAAATGTGTAGGAGCCCTGGGTCCACCTCATGCTCTTTGATTGGTAGATAAGCATGCCAGGGAAGGTTGGTACTCATGGGGATTTCCCCTTTTCTTAGGTGAAGGGAAGTAGGTAATGTGGGAGGAGCTTGTAAAAGAGGACTTGAAGGAGAGGAGATGGGAGGACTGTGATCAGGATGTAAAGTGAATAAATTAGTTAATGAAAAAATAGGAAGGACTAACTAAAAGTAAGCAAAATCTGAAAATTGTGGTCTTTCTATGTGACTAATTTCTAAGAACTATGAATTAACAAGAAGTAGAGAAGAGGCAAATAAAATAGACAATGTTATTTAAAGCATGACTGTGTTAAACACAGTTAGCAAATATGCTCATGAAAATTATAAAAAAAACAAAACAAAAAAACAACCAACAATGGCTTCACTGACATTCTCTTCTGGCTTTCCATCTCCTTGGCATTCTCTAGGTACTGCATCTGTGCCAGTGAAGTCTCAAGGCTCATTATCAACAATGACTTTAGCATGTAAAAAATTTCTTTGCTAGGGATGCTTTATTAGTCAATGTTGTCTTCCATGTTGGCACCAGGCCATAATGATGAGCACTGGGCAAAGTAATGCTCTTTGCACAGTGAATTCCAGAACATGTATTGCATCTTCATTAATAGTCTTGTCAAGAATGTTGTCACCGCCAGCTGGGACAATGTGAAGACAACTTAGTAATCCATATTCTATAAAAGTTGAGTGTAGCTTCTTAAGTCCTTTGCAGGCTGCTGACCAAATCTTGTAACTCAAGACCAATAAGTCTACCCAGTTGATACTGTTCCTGAGTACTTCTGAGCTCATATATATCATTATCATATATCTAATGATAGATTAACTATTATGATACTAAACCCCCTCTAGGCAGACAGTACTTAACTCTGTCTAGTCCCTGACAGACTATAACTTCTATCACTATGTGAAGTATAGTCTCAGCAGTCCAATACAATAGAGGACTATGTGTATCACAGAGAACCTATTCTGTGGATTGCTCAACTTGTAGCAGAGGAAGACCACAATCACAGAGTCCTTCTCTTTTCTGCGTCATGACCGGCTGGTCACCACCATCTAAAACTGGCTAGGTTAGAATATCCGTAAGAACTTCTTATTCCTGGATATCCATAAGTTTAAATTTTATTATTGATTGTGATGTAGACATTAATAAAGACCTAGTCAGCAACAATATCGACCATCAGGATTAATTAACCAAATATTGGAAATGATCACTGTCCTGGCACCATCCAGATCTTTGCTCCTATGTGTAGCCTAGGCCTGTTCCTCTGCCATGGCCTTATTCTTCATGTTCCTGCTGTTAAGGATCAAAAAGCAAAAGCAGAACAATTAAGGGTCCTCCATTACTCACCCTAAATGTTTTCTCAATAGAGAAACATATAGTAAACAGCTATGAATATGCCATGAGTTGATTCAGTTTAGCTTGGAAATGAATATTCTCTTACTAGCTTGACTAAACTAGACTAAGCCTTTGAAAATAAATTTATCCTTGAATTTCCTGTCTGACTTCAACACAGACAATGGCACATTTTGTTGTCTTTCACCTTGTGTTCACATTAACTTTTTCTTTGGGATATACTTAGTACACTGTACCTCTCTTATTTAAAGTCTGTGCTTTGTTTTCTTTGAAGTGCAGTGAGTATTTTGTGGAATAGAATGTCACAGTTAGATGAATCTCCATTACTATGGACTTTTGGTCTATGCAGGGTAACAATGAGAGATTTTCTTTAAAGGCTGGTAAGCCTTCTGAATCCTTGCCCTTACAGTTTGTTCTGAAATGGAGCCTAGAACATAGTTTCCTTTCTTACTTAAATTTTCTGAAGAGGAACATGGACTGCAACTTATAATGAATGCAAGCTTTTATCAACTCTCATAAATTTACGTTTTAGTTTATATGGTTTGCATGTATGCAAGAGCATGTATGTGAATGTATGTTTCAAAGTGTCTGGGTATTATGCAAGTGTGTGCATGCGTGTGGACCTTTATGTCTATGCGTGTGTGTGTGTGTGTGTGTATGTGTGTGTGTGTGTGTGTGTAAGAGAGAGAGAGAGAGAGAGAGAGAGAGAGAGAGAGAGAGAGAGAAAGGGAGAGAGAAAGGAAGAGAGAGGGGAACTTAAGAACTGACCTTCCTTTGAGATTCTTAGAAGGTAATTTCCTCATATAAAGGCATTGTTTGTTTTTTTGGCTTTGGTGTTATGGAACTGTGTTCAACAAGGTGTATATTTATGAACATGGTCATGAAATACTATGAGACGTGGGAAGATCAAAGAAGAGGACAATGAGAATTCAGTATCCTCTCGTTTTGATTAGAAGACCCTACACAAACATGAAAATCCATTTAACACAGGTATCAATTACTAGGAAGGGAAAAAAAACTGCATTAGGTCTAGAGTGCCTGAAAACCTAGATTTCAGCAGAATCCATTTACACTCCTCAAAGTGACATTTACTCCATTAGAGGCCAAGTGTAAGGAAATGATCAAGCTTAACAGAAGGGCTTAAAGAGCCATAAGTCAGGAGGGGCTAGAAAGGGAGGGAATTATTAAGGTTAAGTGTGGTAAGAAAAGAAGGTGAGAAACCTTGACAGGGCAACAAGATAGTTATCACTGCTTTGAGGTAAAAATCATTACTTTAGAAGAGGAGTTTAATTTGTTCCTAAATAAAACGAGATTGATTTTCTTTTTTATTTTGTGGGTTTCATTTTCCTATTGAATTTCAAAGCTGAGAATTTAGGTTGGTTTGAAGGATAAAAATACTAAGGCCTTGAAAATGACCAGAAATAGAAATTCATAATTTTATTTTCTTCTTGCAACCATTAACACTGAAAAGTGCAAGTCTGCAAACAATCTTCCATCTGATTTGTGTTAGGTAGTTCACAATTATGTTTGTAAGGTAGAAAATTGTATAAAGAAGGAAATAATAGAACAGAGGTAAGTTCGAGGAACTGCGGATCCCAAGCTGGTCTACTCAGTTTATTTATCTTATTAATGTTAATAAGTATTGGTAATAGCCAAATGATGCTAACACGACCTTCAGATGAAATATTTCTTTTTTTTTTTTTTTTTT
>NW_022196910.1:51804769-51805360 GCF_008632895.1 Mastomys coucha
TTTTTTTTTTTTTTTTTTAGGTTTTTCTCTTTTATTGCTTTGCATAAAACATTGTGTACACATGTTGTATGGACACAGTTTTCTCTTGCTGTCTACTGCTGTTTCACAGCCTGGAAGGATATGCTACAGCAGGTTTTGCAAGATCATCCATGGCTCATGTAGCTTCTTTCTGTGAACTGCATCTCCCTAACACAGACCATCTATCAGCAACATCAAGGCTTTCCCTCGTTGGAGCTGTTTCTGATGTAGAAGTTAAAAATTGCAGCTGTTTACCTTCCATGCTTGTCATATGAAAACAGAGCTGACACCTATTAACAACTCAAAAGGCAGACTGGAGTTAACCATTCACCCTATCCCCAGTGCTGTAATGCTTGGTATTTTAACATACACTTAATCCAACTTTTGCTGAAAAGAGAATTCATTTGATAAACGAGAGATCAAGATCAGATAACTGAACTTACAAAGAAACATCTGGTTCCTCACATAGATTCCTATAATCATTTTGAACATGATATAGTAAGTATAATTGTAGAATAAAAATTCTTAACTAAGTCCCAAAATGGAGTCAAGCATGCTCCTATAGAGCAGAGA
>NW_022196910.1:51805799-51827807 GCF_008632895.1 Mastomys coucha
TCAGTGTCTCCCTGGGTGCGCGGCAACCCCGAGACTTGAGTAAGGGTCTCCCTTCGGGGGTCTTACATAATAAGTCATATACAGTAGGATCTCACTGTAACTTGATCTAATGATGTTTCTTTTTCTTAATTAGATATTTTCTTTACTTACATGTCATATGATATCTCCTTTTCCAGTTTCCCCTCCAAAAGAAAAAAAAAGAAAAAAAAAAGAAAAGAAAGAAAAAAAATAACTTCCTCTCAGAGATATTAAATGACTTTGAAGGTGGGAATGAAGTATTGGATAGCTCTGTTCTAATTAACGGAGAATGGTTGTAGTTGCCTTTGGTAAACTCTAATATTCTAACTGGAAAGAAACTCACCTGACAGTGTAACACACACAGAAAAACACAAACACATCAGATAAACACTAAGTTGGCGAAGCCTATGTAGTTTATGGACTTTTCTCCTACTTCTGAAATGACTTGTGACTCCCAAGAAGATTTTATTTCCAGAAGTTTACTATAAAATATCACACATTACACAAATAGTTTGGGACTAGAATGAGGACTTTTATTAATAATAGAAAATACAAATATAAACTGAGTGGAATTTATTAATATAAACATTAGTTTTGCATTCTTTGGTCAAGTACTATTGTTTCTAAGTGTGTAAAAATTTTGTTTCTAATAACAAATGTATTACCACACAGTAATATTATATTTCCGATAGACTATCTATTCTTTAAGGTAGACTGCAATCCATGAATTATTTTTTAATTACCTACTGCTACCATAACTGTAAAAGGTTTAATAATTGTATAAATAATACAACATTAAGTTCATTACAAAGTCAATGGCCTCACAAAACTTCTCCAATCGTTTAAAAACTACATGTGGGAAAATCAATAAATCTTTGACCTTTCATGATTGAATTACCAGTCCTGAGCACAGCTCTAACATTTAGAGTGTGTGTTCTTCAGCTATGCTTTACATCCATTTCAGACAGTGTAAGTCTACATCAAAAGCATGGCCATTTATGTGAAAACGCTAGTTACTTCACCATAAATGGAACATCTTTCCTATGAAAGCTATAAGCAAGCAAGACTTCTGCCTTTATTATCAAATGTATCATCTTAAGGAGGTTGCTCCATCAAGGTTGCAGTTGTTCACTGAATCTGAGACAGTACTGGAGCCCACCCATTCTACAGTCAGATGCCAGGTAACTTGTGGAATATAAGAATTAACATTTTTATTGCATTGATAATGTCTTAGAGAATTATAACCTTTGAGCATTCTTTTAATGTGAAATTTTAACTCATTATTAAACTATTTTTCTCATCTGTCATGGAAGTCCTATATTAGCCTATTTCTTCAGCATATGGCCAGTGAAAATTCCACTCAATAGTTAGCAATCTCCTTTCAATTGTTGGGCTCTTCATTTCCACTCCTATCAATAAAGTTAAAGCTCCAGATTAATTAAAAAAAATACATTCTGTATTTTTTCTTGCTATGCCCTCCAACAAATTAGCCTGAGATTTTGTGACCTGTGATTCTGAGATTTTGTGACCTGTGATTCTGAGATTTTGTGACCTGCGATTCTGAGATTTTGTGACCTACGACTCTTCTCCTTTGACAATTATGGCCATGAGTAGCTACTCTGAGACTCCTTCTGCTGACTCCACATATTTTCTCTTCACCTTTATGTTTAACACTGCCCCTTCTCAGTTAGTAAAAATATAGGAGCAGAAAAGACCTCCCACACTTGTGATTGTTAAAATCAACATTGTGAAGATTTCCATTCTACCAAAAGGATCATCCTAAACAAGCATTTCTGGTCAACCTTGGTATAGCTTCATATGGAAAAAAATAGACATGGATTCTTTCTCTCTGTAGAAAACTCAAACACCAAATAAACAGAGCGCTTCAACATAGACATGCTCCTCTGAACCTGAAAGAGGAGAATATGCTTGCACATGTAAATGCAGATAAAGACAAGGACTTTCTGGATATGATCATGAAAATGGAGATGTTTGTACTAGCAACTGACAAATGAAACTTAATGAAATTAAAACTCTATATCCCCAAAGGCATCATTAGTCATTCATGCAAACCACCAACCTAGATAGTGTTCTAACTAGTACCCTCAGAGTGCCCAGGGACTAAACCACCAACCAAGGAGTACACCTGGTGGGACTGATGGCTCTGGCAGCATGTGTATAGTAGAGGATGGCCAAGTTGGTCATCAATGGGAAGAGAGGCCCTTGGCCTTGTGAAGATTCTGTGCCCCGGTGTAGGGGAATACAAGGGCCAGTAAGCGAGAGAGGGTGGGGTGGCGAGCAGGGAAAGGTGGGAGGGAACAGGGGTTTGTTCTTGTTGATTTTAGGGGTTTTTTGGAGGGGAAACTGGGAAAGGAGAAATCATATGACATGTAAATAAAGAAAATATCTAATTAAAAAATTCTTTACTAGCTATGTATCTGACAGAGTGTTATTATCTACAGTATGTAGAAAACAAAAGATTTAAGATTCAAGAAAAAAACAAAAATGGGATGTGGGATGGTAAACCCCTCCCTCACTTGATGCCCTGTCTTCCAGTTGGAGGTGGGCTCCATAAGTTCCCTCTCCCCACTGTTGGGCTTTTCATCCAAGGTCGCTCCCTTGAATTCTGAGAGGTCTTTCTAGGTCTATGATGCATTCCTGAGGGTCCCCTCATCCTCCTATCTCCCTAGATTGCCTGTTTCTACTCTCTCTGCTGGCCCTCAGGGCTTTAGTCCTTTTTCCTCACTCAATACCAGATCAGTCAAAACTCTGACCCATATTTGTTCCAGTCTGAAAGAATGGCAGGGATGGAAATGGAAAGGAACCTGAGGAAAAGAAGGTCCGGCAACAGGCCCAAAGTGGGCTCTAGCTCATAGTGGAGGCCCCAAGGCCTGACACTATTACTGAGGTTATAGAACACTCACGAAGTGGGACCTATCATGATTGCCCTCCGAAAGTCCCAACAAGCAGCTGAAAGAGTCAGATGCAGATATTTGTACCCAACCAATGGACAGAAGCTGCAGACCCCTGTGTTTAAATTAGGGAAAGACTGGAAGAAGCTGACCCTATAGGAGGTCCAGCAGTCTTATTTAACCTAGACTCCTGAGATCTCTCAAACACTGAGCCACCAGCAAGGCAGCATACAACAGCTGATATGAGGCCTCAAATACATATATAGCAGAGGACTGCCTGCCAGGTCTAGGTTCAGTCAAAGAAGATGTACCTAATCCTCAAGAGATTGGAGGCCCTGGGGAGCTTAGAGGTCTGGTTGGGTGGGAGGTAAGGGGGACATCCTCATGGAGACAGGGGATGGAGGAGGTATGTGATGTAGAACAGTCAGAGGGTGGACCAGAGGGGGTGAATAAAATCTGGAGTGTAAATAATAAATAAAAGACAAAAAATGGGACATGGATCTAAAGAGAGCATTGTCAAGAGACAAAGTACAAATATCTTAGTGCTACACTTTCCTTAGCTAGTTTTCCAGTATTTCCAGTGTAGTTTTCAAGATTTCTCCACTCTTATCAAACCTCCAAATTCTACTATTTAGACACAGGGAGGCATCTATCAGATATATTAAAATATTATTAAATGTAGCCTTCAAATGATGTATTATATACCATATATTTCCATATGTAATTATATTTAAATATTTTGTTTCTGTGGGATTATTCCAGCCATTATTTAATTAAGCCTACAGGATATCTCCACAGCTTCCCTTAACTCTAAATCACATGCTGTTAAAATTCTAGCTAATTAATATTCTTAAAACTTCAGGAAGAGCTATTCATAAATTTCTGTCAATATTTTTGTTTGTATGTCTTCTAAAAAATGGAAATTTGACTTCTACCATGAATACTTTATTATTTTTTCTTAAATATTTTAAACAATATAGATATAGACATTCCCATTAGTACTTAACTTTATCTCATCCATCAAATTCTTAACAGCTCACAATATTCTTTAATTCTAAAATTTAGATTCTCTGCCCCTTTACTGATGTATTATGCTAGAGAAGCTCTAAAAATTGTGTAGTTGTTGGAATTTCTATCATTAAAAATTGGTACCTTGCAATTAACCTTTAGTATACAAGTGTTGTTGTTACATGCTTAATGTTTTTGTTGTTGTTATGTCAATGGTTACAAATGCATATGTATCCACACATCCTTCCTGCATTAACAAAATAGGAATTTAAAATTCATCTATGTCATCTAATTTATTGAGCATCATGATTTAGTTTGTCATATGTTATATACTCTGGAAACACTTACATTAGACACCAGAATATCAAACACAAAGCTTCTCTCATAAGTATATGCTATATAGTTTATTGAGTAGCTACATACAAGAATTGTTGGAAGCAAAGGTACTGTCACCCAAAATGACTGTGGTGTAATAGGACCTGTGTACTACCAATGTAGTCTTACATTATAAATGGATTAAACTGTATTTTGTAAGCACCAAAATTTTTCTAAATCTCATAAAAAGATTTTTATGTAGTCACTTTCTCAATCTCATTCATGTGTAAGTCTTGAACTACGTTTGGTTAATGGGCATACATACACATATATACATATATATTCATATATATACATATATGAAAACCACATCATGATAAATGTGATGTTATGAGGCCAAGAGTATTTTGATCACAGAAACCTCACATCAAGTGAATCTATTGCTATTAACATGTTGAAGAATCAAGGAAAAATAATACACAGGAAGTAAACTGAATGGTCCATAAATTATATGAAGAAATAGAATGTATCTAATGACACATAAACATTTTGAGAATACTACAGAATCTTGACCAACAGAACAAGGTGACACATGCAGGATGTATTATCTAAGCTCTCTTATAAACTAAAGCAAGTAAATCCCTGCACAAAAACCTCATCCAAAAGCAAAAGATATAAGGTTGCAACCTAGCAACTCATATATATCACAAAGCTAAAATTTGGAAGCAAGTAGTCTTCAGACAAGAAAATCCCTCTATGTGGAAGGATACACTAACTTCACTTGTTTGTTACATGAGCCTCATAGTCCTCAGCTCAATTGAGTTTTTTGAATAAATAAAATAAAAGAGAGTGCAAAGTCCTAGAAAACATAACTTCTCAAGCACAAGAGAAAGAAAGACAAGGAGAAGAGGAAGGAGGAGGAAAGAGTGGCAGAAGAGGAGAAGGAAGAAGATGATGAAAATGTAGCATAATATCTTCTGTTTCAATGTATTGGTTATTTGAATTATTATTTTAATCTTTAAATTATAATTATATATTATAGTTATTTTGTTTGTATTTGTCATTTGTACTGTGATTGCACAGCTGTGCCATAACTTTTATCTCAGTTGTAAAGGATTTTACATGTGTCTTTCTCTAAACATGAGACACTATTTCCTCTACTCTTTTTCATACTACTAACACACATATTTCTTTCACATTCTCCTTTGACTTCTGTTTGTTCCCAGTCCTTCCTCAACTCTGTAACTAAATACTGCCACTCTTAGCCCTAAAATATATCCACAAGCCACATATCCCCTTCAGGTGTTTGGACCTTACTGGAGGCACAAGTGAAGAGCAAGTGTCTCTCCTGCAGGCACTCATAAAGCAAAAACGTCAATGAACATTACTGAAACTTCGAAGTTTGAACATCTTCAAGAAACAAAGCCACTGGGTGAAAGGATTAAGAGAAAGCTCAAGGGTTTAGATAATTTATTCAATGAAATTATAGAAGAGAATTACCCAAATTTAAAATAAAGAAACAGATTTTCAAGCACAAGCATTCATACTCTGAACAGTCATGGAGAGAAACATGTCAGAGTCAAGTTTCCAAAACTGCAAACCTAAACAAAGAAACAAAGAACAAACAAATATTAAAAGGCGTGTGAGAAAAAAATAATGCCAACTCAAACACAGAAGCATAAAACAATACCAGATCTTCCATTAACAACTCTAACAGTGATTGTAGATGATTATTTCAATCACAGAAAGTGATTGGCAGCCAAGATTGCTATATTCAACAATAGCAAAGTTATCTCTTAACTTTGAGAGGAAAACACGTATATTTTAAGAAAAATGTGGGTTAAGACAGTAGGACAACCAAACCAACACTGTAGAAAATGCTTAAAGAAATACAAAGAGGAGTAGGATAGACAGTTTCATCTATGAAATCCCAGATGTGGATCCCATAATAGAAATGGCTGAAGAAGGGAAAGTCATAGTCATAACAACAAACCAGAAAAACATTGACACTCACAAGAGGATGAAAAGAACTATCAATGCTCAATCCAAACTAAACAACAAAGAAAAACATTAAATGTGAATGGTATTAACTCAACCTATTAAATGATTCAGACTAATTGAGTCATTTAAAAAACTAAATCCAATTATCTATTATCTCCAATAAGCATATAACTATCAGACCCATACAACAACTGGGAGTCAATAAATAAAAAGTAGACTACTAACCAAAAGGTTTCTTGAGCTCCCCTTTAAATCTCTTTTCAAATCCTTTTATTAATGATATTAAGTTTCTCTAAGGAAAGACAGATTTCTCCACTACGCTTAGTGATGATCCAGTTCTAATTTACATTTTATATTTACAAAGTCTTTTTCTAAAAGTTATTCACTTCTCACTACTACCCCTAACATAACTAAAAGCAGTGTGAAATTAATGTATCTATCCTCATTTTGTGATTGTACTTTACATGAAAGAAGAAAAATAAAATTTTCCTTAATTTTTCCACTTGATAAAATTTCTGTTTCAGGCACAGAAAAACTTTGTGGGAGATAATATCTACTATAGATGAAGACAATTATCCATGTGGTCTAAGATGAATGTGTAACAACAGCTATCAACTTGTAGCCACTGAACAGGTATGCTGTGTAATGACAATAATAGATTAACAATGTATTTATCCTGCAGGAGAACCGCATACTATTTTGAAGGTTTCCATCTTCAAAGTTGGATGACAATTTCACTAGTACTGATTAATTATAACTATGTTTTGTCCTTTCATTAAACCTATATCATATTCCAGCATTCTAAAGATGGGCTTAGGGTCATGGAACTCTTATTTGCTTCTGTCCAAAATGTTCCCAAATGAATAACATTCCCTTCACTCTTTTCTATCATTCTTCTCTTCGACTGAACAGAATCTTTATTTTATTTTGGATGGACTTTCTTAATTAGATATTTTCTTTATTTACATTTCAAATTTTATTCCCTTTCTTCATTTCTCCTCTGAAACCCACTCTCCCACTGCTCCTCCCCATGCTCACTCTTACTACCCTTGCTTCCCTGTCCTGACATTCCCCTACACTGGGCCATCAAGCCTTCACAAGACCAAGGACCTCTCCTCTCACTGATGTCCCCTAAGGCCATCCTCTGCTACATATGCGGCTGGAGACCTGAGTTCCTTCATGAGTTTGTGCTCTTTGTTTGGTAGTTTAGTCCCTGGGAGCTCTGAGGGTACTGGTTGGTTCATGTTGGTGTTCCTCCTATGGTGCCGCAAACCCCTTTAGCTCCTTGGGTCCTTTCTCTAGCTTCTCCATGGTGAACTCTGTGTTCACTCCAATGGATGGATGTGAGCATCCACTTCTGTATTTGTCAGGCACTGGCAGAGCCTTTCAGGAGACAGCTATATCAGGCTCCTGTAAGCAAGCACTTGTTGGCATCCACTATAGTGTCTGGGTTTGGTAACTTTATATGGGATGGATCCCCAGGTGGGACAGTCACTGGATGGGCTTTCCTTCACTTTCTGCTCCAAACTTTATCTCTTCCCATGGGAATTTTGATCCTCCTTTTAAGGAGGACTGAAGTATCCACACTGTGGTCTTCCTTCTTCTTAAGCTTCATATGGTCTGTGCATACAATCTTGTGTCTTCACTGTTGATGTTATTAATAAGTAGGTTTTTGTATTGAGAATATATGAATATCTATGTCATATAGCTTCTAATATAGATTATTATGAGTTTTATTTTTGTTTTCTCTTCTTTTAGTATTATGTTTTAAACATTAAATTGTAATGCAGTCATCCAGCATAATCAACATGAAATAAATCTTTATTACCTGTACAGCATATTTATTTTAAGGAAAAGCATACTATGCCATAGAATGTTACAGGTATTTTGATCTCACAAAACTGGAATTGAATACTCATTTAAAATTAATTTCCCACTCACACAGCCCTTGTACCTACTTTATCACATTCTGCTTCCTTTAAATTGAGTGTTTTATGTAAATACATTAAATCATCTAATATTAATAGTTTTCAAGATTGAGAATTTCATTCACGCCATAATTGTGACACTGAATGTGGATTCAAGTGTTTATTTATATATTTTGTTTCAACAATGACATCTGAACAAATTGTATAAAATGTAAAGGTTAGGAAACCACTCACTTGATTGTACACTTTTGATAGCATCCTTGACATCTACATAACATTCAGTATAATTGATATGTATAATCTCAATACTTAATAATTTCATTAGGTTTCTATTTTCAAATTAGCAAGATTGAAGGTCACTGAAAATGGTCCTTCCCTTATAATCAGGTTTTCATGCTACTTTCTTTGTCCGTTATTATATTCCTTTTTTAAAGAGAGAAAACAGAAGGCACCCCTCAGAATGTAATATATCACATAGAACCAGATCACAAAAAATGGAGAAAAATAGGCAGTAGGGCTTTTTTTTTTCCTTTTTTGAATAGACAATTCTTTCTGACAAACATGGCTATTTTTGATAGATTTCATTGTTACTATTTTTTCTTTAACTCTTTTAAATCTATGCTGTTTCATTATTTTGGTCAAAGAAGCAGGATGTAGGCATATGGAGGGTGGAATTGACAGGAAGATTACAGGATTATTAAATCTGGTATGAGAATTTCTCACAAAGAGAAAAGCCAGATGATGGTACCCTCACTTATGCATTAATTCAAGGGGACTTATCTTACTCACTTAACTGGTGAATAGGTGGTTGATGGTAGGTGTTCACTTTAAAGGTACAATGATAGTTTAAGGCTTTCCTAAGGGCACACTGGATTCTCTGACGAATCTCTCTTGTCACTCCCTGTGATATTTTGTATAATATGATCATTTTTGGCAATTGCACTTATTCACACTTAGAGCCCACTTTTTCTATATAATGGTCTTTTGGCTATTGTACTGGCTGGTTTTGTGTGTCAACTTGAAACAAGCTGGAGTTATCACAGAGAAAGAAGCTTCAGTTGAGGAAATGCCTCCATGCGATCCAGCTGTGGGGCATTTTCTAAACTAGTGATCAAGAGGGAGGGCCCATTGTGGATGGTGCCATGCCTGAACTGGTAGTCTTGGGTTCTATAAGAAAGCAAACTAAGCAAGCCAGGGGAAGCAAGCCAGTAAGTAACATCTCTTCATGGCCTCTGCATCAGTTCCTGCTTCCTGACCTGCTTGAGTTCCACTCCTGACTTCCTTTGGTGATGAACAGCAGTTTGAATGTGTAAGCTGAATAAAGCCTTTCCTCTGCAACTTGCTTCTTGGTCATGATGTTTGTGCAGGAATAGAAACTCTAACTAAGACAGCCATGGTCCACATTCCTATAGAATATACCCTCCACAATGGTCCTTCTACACAAATTTGCTCTCAATATGAGAGATTACCTCATAATAAACTCCACCTGCCTTTTACACTATGCACTCTGTATCTTAACTGAACTCTTTCAATGAATAAAAACAGTACAGAGGGGAGGCTGGTGGAAGATTCATAAGTGTCATGATTTTGCACATGCATGAAGGTCAGAGGTTGACAGATTCTCTCTCTCTCTCTCTCTCTCTCTCTCTCTCTCTCATTCTCTTTTATCTACTTTTGTCCTTTTGTCCTTCCTCTCCCATCATCTCTCCTTCTCCATCTACAGAGTCTCTCACTGAATCTGGAACACTGGGTGTTTTGCCTGGACAGGTCATCATTGAGTCACATTGATCTACCTTTCTCTGTTCCTCATGATGTGAGTAACATGTAAGCCAAAATGCTGGCTTTTAAATGAGTCCAGCTCTTCTGAACTTGGCTTTTTATATGTGTGAATAAAATGTTTTATTGACTGATCCATTGCCATATCCCACTAATGCTTTATTTTTAATGTATTTCCTTTAAATACCTTGGCACACAAAAATAGTTATTGTTTATGCTTTGTTATCTATGAGTTATCTCCTTCATGAACATTTTCCTATATTGTTTAGCAAATACTTGCTCATCTCTTTCATTGTATTCTACATGTTAGTGGTTTTTATTTATTTATATTTTATAATACTTATTATTCTTATAAGGAATGCTCACTTTATTCCAATCATCCGACTTATTTTACGTCTTTCTCTCTGTCACATACATCAGGAACATAGCAATAAAAACTACAATTCCCATTATCATATTCCAAGAAGCTAACAATGTAACTACTTGTTGAATGATTAATGAATGATTTGAATACTGGATGAATTAAATAATGAATGAGATTGAGACAAGCCAGTTCCAGTTTTAAATAAACTGTACTTATGTTACAGTAAAACACATTTTCTTGTACTAATCTATTAAGATATAAAATATGAAGAATGAATTTATGTGACAATGTCTGAGGTGTTAGGGAATAGCATTTGAGTAAATGTGTGCAGTTAAGTAGAAGCACAAATCACAAGAACTTTCATTCTATGAACATTCAGTCTAATTAGGAATTCATCACTAATGCAAGACTGAGATGATGTGTTCACAAATTATTGATATCTACTTCTAATTTCATAGGTTTTTCTGGAACAAACATTTATTTGGCAGATGAATTTAAGTACCAGTACCACGAGGTATAAGCAAGTACACATTCTCATTTATTTGCCAGAAGTCTGAGCTTATTTCACAAATGGACCCTTGGTCATTTCCAAATACATGTTTCCTATGCTTTCAGTCACTTGTAACTTTCATTCACCTTACTGACTTCCCAAAACCGAATTTTGCCTATAAGTTCCACATGGATAGCTCAGCTGACCTTTTGTCCAGTCTGTCTTATATTGATTAGCACTTCTTTATGCTTCCTCTGTTCTTCAGGATGTTTTTCATTGCTATTCTCATGGTACCTGCTTTAGAAATAATCTCTCAAGATAGTCACTTCATCTACCTTACGTATACGCATGTGAGCCTGACTATATGAATGTGCACTGCATGTTTGTAGAAAACTGCTAAGGTCAGAAGAGGGCATCCTAGCTCTTGGAAGCATAATTACAGATGGTTGTGAGCAGCAATGTAGGTGCAAGGAATACAACATGGATTTTCTAAAAACAGCAGCAAATGCCTTCCATGCCTATTGTAAATAGCCCATGTCATTGGGACCTTGTTTGTGTTCCACTTACAGATCTTTCATAGAGTTTCATGTACATATTTAGTAGATCATTAATAATTGCCCACCATTAATGAGGTATACATGTAGAAACACAACTAGAATATAGTCAACCCCATAAATCGTGATTTCAAATAGAAAAGTCACTTAGGTTTCTATGTTTGGGGCCATTTATTTCATTGGTCTCTGCTTTTCAGTCTTTGCCTGATAAGGTCAGGGCACCAGAGACAGAGCTGAACCAACTCTACAGTGTACTAGGCTACCTCCTTTGACATTCGTAGCATTTGCTTATAAGTACAGCAGTTATTTTGAAGATAAATAGCTGCCTGGAAAAAAAAATCATTTCTTTTACAGAGTACTGTCTGGGGATGCAACAGGCATTCTAAGTTAGCTATAGACCACAAAAGAAGCTCAAGGATTGTACGAACTTCATGCAAAAAAGACATGGGTATTAAGTTAATGTGAAAGTCTGACCATAAAAAAAAAATGTGAGTCTAGACCTACTTGCTGTGCTATGTGTGGAGGCAAAGAAGTCACATGTGTCCATTTCTATATTGTTCAGGGAACACCCTGAATATAATGTGGTGTACACTCTATGCAGCAACTTCTGTATGATCTCAGCAATGAACACTTCAGCGTCTGGTAAAAGGGCAGGGTATCTAGAAGAACTTATTTATTTCAGGAATGATTTGGCCTTACAACCATTGCTAATACAGGGGCTCTTGTGATGCATTTTTTGATTTGGAGCTTAAAAAATGTTTGCTCAAAACAGTGTTTCTATTTACTCTCCATGTATACATTTGAATAAGTAACCAAATACTAAGATTCCTTTTGTTATTATAAAAACATAAAATAATGAGAAGATAAAAGCCAGAGATGAATAAAAAATAACTCTTTTGAAATAAAAATACCTTGCAAAATAAGAATATTGTTAATTCACAAGAAAAAAACATTAATATTCAAAATCATTTGACTCTCATTCCATTATATTGTCTAAATTTTATAGGACACAGGAGACAAACACTGACATCACAGAATTAAATATATCTTTATTCTTATATATTTATTGTTGGTTTTATTTGTGTGCTTATATATTGTCTGGCAGGATGTGTTTATGCCCATGTGCATGTAAGTGCCTGCAAAGCCAGAAGACAGCATTGTATCCATGATCCCAGAATAATAGATGATTGTGGGCCACTTGATGGGGGGGACTGGGAAATGATCTGTGGTCCTTTACAAAAGCAGTCAGTACTCTTAAATACAAAGACCCCCTAGATAGTTTAATAACCTTTGGATTTAAAAGAAATTAACCTAAGAGGAAGTGTTAAAGAAAACAATGTATGCATACATTGAGTATTAAAATATAGCAACATTACAAAATATGCACATTATAGATTGTACTGGCTTGTTTTGTGTGTCAACTCGACACAGGCTGGAGTTATCATAGAGAAGGGAGCTTCAGTTGGGGAAGTGCCTCCATAAGACCCAGCTGTGAGGCATTTTCTCAATTGCCCCTTGTGGGTGGTGCCATCTCTGGGCTGGAAGTCTTGGGTTCTATAAGAGAGCAGGCTGAGCAAGCCAGGGGAAGCAAGCCAGCAAAGAACATCCCTCCATGGACTCTGCATCAGCTCCTGCTTCCTGACCTGCTTGAGTTCCAGTCCTGACTTCCCTTGTGATAACAGCAATGTGGAAGTAAGCCAAATAAACCCTTTTCTCCACAACTTGCTTCTTGGTCATGGTGTTTGTGCAGGAATAGAAACCCTGACTAATACAAAATTGGTACTGGAAGTGGGATATTCCTGTGACAACCTGACCATGTTTTGGGGAGGACTGTGGAAGGACTTTGGAACTTTGAGCTAGAAGAGCCACTTGTTGTTAAGAACTCTGTATGATGTTCTGTAGGAACTTGGAAGATCATGTTGAGAACAGTGCAGAAGATGGAGACCTGGATTGTGAAATTTCACAGGGAAGATTAAAGACTCTTATCAGGGCCATGTTGTTTTGATTGTGAAGATTCTGTGGTTCTGGTTAGCTGGGGCTGAAGTATCAGCTGTGATTAACAAGATACCAGAGCTACTAAAGTGAAAACTTTGCATTACTGGGACTATTGATGCTGGTTAGCTGGAGCTAAGAAATTAGCAGTGATTAAGAAGAGACCAGCATCATTGAGGTGACATATTCTGGGAAGTGTTTTCTGAGAGCACAGAGAAGCTGTGTTCCAAAGATAGCCAAGGTTGTACCTTGTGCTGCAGCAGGACTTGGTAATGTGTAAGAGTCACCCAGGTGGTACTGTTTTTGACAGGACAAAGGGGTCATGAAGAACAGCTGAGGCTTGGCACAATGAGAGGCCATGGAAGGCCATTGGTGAAGGTGCAGCATCGGTTTGCAATTGATGGCCCAGGACTGAAGGTGTCATGCAAAGGAGTTGAGGCTTTGCACCGTGAAAACTGTCTATGAGAGGCTATTGGTAAAGCCTAGTTACAGCAGTGTTTTGGGAATGCCAGTACCATGCAATGACCACCAAGGACTGCAGCAGCAGTGGAGTACAGGCATCTGGAGCCCAGAAGACAAGCTGTGTGCTACAAAGGGCAGATCTGGAGAAGTGACCAAAGCCCTTAGAGGAGCCCAGAAGATCATGAGTTGGATCCCAGACATTGGTTTTGCTTTTGATTGTGGCTGTGCCCTGATATTTTTCCTTCTTGAAGGAAGAATGTATTTTAGTGGAGCCCACAGTTAAGAGACTTTGAATTTTAAAAGATATTGGACATTTTAAATTGATTGAACTTTTAATACGTAAAGACTGTGGGACTTTAGATCTTGGGGATGAACAAGAAAATAAGGGTTGATGTGTTTGTGTGTCAAATTGACAAGAGGTCAATTGTACTGGCTGGTTTTGTGTGTCAACTCGACACAGGCTGGAGTTATCACAGAGAAGGGAGCTTCAGTTGGGGAAGTGCCTCCATGAGACCTAGCTGTGGGGCATTTTCTCAATTGCCCCTTGTGGGTGGTGCCATCCCTGGGCTGGAAGTCTTGAGTTTTATAAGAGAGCAGGCTGAGTAAGCCAGGAGAAGCAAGCCAGCAAGGAACATCTCTCCATGGCCTCTGTATCAGCTCCTGCTTCCTGACCTGCTTGAGTTCCAGTCCTGACTTCCTCTGGTGATAAACAGTAATGTGGAAGTAAGCTAAATAAACCCTTTCTTGCAGCACAAGGTACAACCTTGGCTATCTTTGGAACACAGTCATTATGTTTGTGCAGGAATAGAAACCCTGACTAAGACATAGATTATGCCAAGATAGTCTTCTTTCCACTTAGGAGTGACCAGTCTCAGATGTCTGTAAGAGTGTAGTGGATATATCTGATGATTATCTTGCTCCTGAAGACTTCATGGTCATGTCCTCTGTTATACTTCAAAATAGACATATTTACTTGGGAGTCTGTTTGTGCAAGCTATAATTCACCACTTGAAAACCTTAGCAAGATTTCTCAGCACACTATCCTAATCCTAATACAATGATGGACAACATACAGGGTTGTCCTCATACTGGGTGTCATGAATGCTGTGTCATCACAAAAGAGATGTTTGGATACAGAGCTTTGGACATTTCATTTTCTTAAACAGGTATGGTGCAGTTCTCAATATTCTTTGACCCTAAATATGAGCCGCAAGTCATTAAATTCATTTCTGAAGATGTACTCAGATCAGATTTGACATTCCACATATCATATTTTTTTTAAAAAGTACAAAACTTCAATTTTCTGCATATCATCTCAAAACATATATATATATATATGTATATATATATATATGGAGAGAGAGAGACAAAGAGGGAGGGAGAGAGAGAGAGAGAGAGAGAGAGAGAGAGTGGACAAAGGTCTCTGAGCTATGTTAAAAGAGGGTCAAAGGGAGGGAAAGCCCTGACTTTGTGCCAAATCATCCATTCAAGTATGTCTGGATTTTTGCTAGTTCTATTTTCCCTGTTAATACAGACGTGCCTTCACTTTTGATACTTTACCTTAATCCTCTCTCTAGTCTCTCAATGCTGCTTCTGCCTGACTTTCATGAACCAAAAGTGCTAACAACACACTCATTAGCATTTAATACCTGTTTGTGATAAGCCAGAAAAAACATGCTAATAAAGACACATTCCCCTACTCTCTTTAATTTGTTTGTAGAGAGAATCTCTTCTAAGCATCACCTGTCAATAAAAAAACCTAATGGCCAATGCCTTGAGACAGAACATTGAAGGTGGGACACCCAGTAAGGAAAGAGAAAATTCTGGGAAATAGTGAGAGTAGGGGAGATTTCAAGCAGGAAAGCTAATGAGATGGATATAAATCAGCAGGCAGCTGAACTCAGAATAAAGAGGCGATTCACCCCAGGAATTTTGAGGAAATGGACAAAAGAAGACAAGGAGAGGAAACCAGCCACACAGCTGAACCCAGCTTATAATAAAGAAGAATATAATTTAAGAACAAATCAGATAACTAGCTGGAGCTTACTACCTAGGCATTTATTAGCAAGTAATTAGCCAGAGAGTCATCTTTCCAGCATAGGGGCCTGGGAGAAAAAAAAATTTTAATTAATTTTTACAGATATTGCTCAGTGTGGGATACATCTTATCCACAGTTTTTAATTTTATTATTGTGTTGTTATTAAGGGATAGTTATGAAAACAGTGGAAAAACATAAGGTTACATGTGTTTGTTCACATTTTGGATTATGGGCCACATGTACATAATCCATTGAAAGAAATAAGGGGAATACCTTTAATAAAATTTCCACAGATAGTTATGATTCCTAATATGTGAATAATTAATGGCCATGTAATCAGGTTCACTGATATCCCAGCGTGAATAGCCCCATAAAGAAGGTAAGCAGTGGAGAACAACAGCAAATCCTGCAGAACACTGATCTCCGCCCCACCTCCAAGACTCCCTTGCAGCTTTCCTCCCCACAGTTCCAAACTATGCAGAGGGGTTGATTACAGATGACCATTTCCTTGGGGGCACTAGAAATGGCCTGAGGAAAAAACAAGGGAATATTGTTGTCTCGAAACCACTGGATTATAAGATTGGAAGGTACATAGGAGATATCCCTCCCTAAAACAGACAATAGGCAAAGAAAATTAAAGAATTGAAGGTTGTTCTGCTGAGAGAAAAATCTCCACAGGTGTAAGGTCAACCATTTAAAAAAATACCTCCCAAAATATCAAAGAACTGTAAAAGATAGACATTGTGAATTACCTTCAAGTAGAAGGGACTTTGAGCAGGACATTTATATATAAAACTGCTGAAAAGAATCCTTGCATCTGATTGAGTATTTTGATAGTGAATCAAGTTGCAGTAAGTTTAAATAAAAATCTCAGATGAACTTGATATCCAGAGTATCTCAGAGACAGTTCTTGAGGCTACAGAAATGGCAGTTAGGAGCACTTGTTGTTCTTCCAGAAATCCCAGTTAGATTCCCACAATCCACAATGCAGCTCATTACCATCTGTAACCCCAACTTCACAGAGTCTGGCAGCTCTCACATACACCAGACATGCACTTTTTATAGGTACACATGCAGACAAAACTGTCATACAGTCAAAATAAAATTTTACAACATTATAAAAAGGCAGTTACATACGTAGTTTGAATGTAGAGCTAGAAACATGATAATGACTGAATTGTGAACATGTTTGCCAACTACTGTATCTTAAAGTAAGTAACCTCAAAACTTCTAAAATGAAAATTATTCTACCAAGGCATGTGTTATTTCTGATGACCTCATCATGCTTTGGTCAGGAGAATTTATGGTATTCAAGGTATCTTCACCATGGAAACTTTGTTAACAGCCATTTCTAAATGTGTTTGTGCTAAATGCACATCAACAAAGCCACACACTCACAGAAACTATGGGTTTAAAACCATTCTATTGAAACAAACATTAAATAAATAATAAAAACAAATGGGTACAACAGAATCCAACTGTGCTAGGGAAGTAGAAAATCATATGAGAATCATAACTTAACTAACCTTGACTATCCAAGCTATTCAGTGCCTGAAAAATGTATGCCAATAAGTCTTGGGCAAATCATATATACTGTAAAAATTATAACCATTTTTTGTTCTTTTTCTTTCTTTCTTTCATTTACCACAATAATTTTTTATTGTTTTTATGATTCATAAGTGAGATCAGATTCTGTACTATTGTTTTCCTTTGCTTTTATAGTTTTTAAGAGAAAAAAAATATTTTGACAAATGTATTTATTTACCAAATGTATATATTCACTGTTCCAGCATCACCTCTTCCCTCAATTCTTCTTATTGGAGAGAAACAGAATTCACAGTCTCCCTCACTGAGATGATTAGACTTGTACACCAGCCTGATCACAGAACTTTAGTGAGGGCCTTGACCAAACTATTGTCTTCCTGAATAGAGGAGTCTGTGGTGGCGCCTTGCCATACTACTGTCTCAACTTAGCACTTAGTATCTGAAGGTGCAGTAGCCATATTTTGACCATTTCCCTGAAATGGAATAGAAAGTGCTACAGGAGGTGGACATACTCGAGAAAAAGTTTTAATGAAACTATCATCATACACACACACACACACACACACACACACACGCACACACACACACACACACATACACACGATCCCCTACATTGCAAACCAATCTAAGTAATATTTTTCGTAGAGAGAATATCTTGTGCATTGAAGGGAATCATCATCTGTCAATTAAAAACCCTATGGCTTATGGTTTAGACATAAAATAGAGATGGGACAGCCAGGAGAGAGAAAAGATTCTGGGAGAAAGTGAAGGCAAAAACCTTCAGCCCAGGAAAATGTGAGCAACAGATGCATGGTACCAGCACACAGTTAATTAGCCAAGTGGTAGAATGTTGATTAAAATAAATGAGATATTTTAAGTTATGGTATAGTTGAAGAAGAATCTAGCTATATGGCCAATATATTTGTAAATATATTTTGAGTCTGAGTCTTGTTTCTGGGAGCATGGGGATGAGAGGAAAAAAATAGACCTAACTTCTTCAAAATGGCTCCCAACATGGGAAATTAGGTCCCAAGCTCGACAGACTGACAGACCAAAGCCAAAGCTTTCCAGAACAACATAAGATGAACAACTGGGAAGATTTCTTAGTGAAGGAGCAGGACCTATGGAGAAAGAGCATGGAATGAGGATTTTTATTAAGCCCCTCATAAATAAAAACAAAAACAGAGACAAAAAAACAAACAAAAAAGCCAGAACTTGGGACTTCGTCCATTGGGCAAAACACAACTGCAAACAGCTGAGAAGAGGTGCCAGCTCTGGGTTGTACACAGGGTCAATGCAGCAGGTACAGCAGCACATAGAAAAACCTGTGGACATTTCCTGGATATGACAGCTGCAGGATTGTTGGGTTCCTCCCTTCTGCCTCAGCCCTGAGACTTACAACCCAAGACTCAACTCATGCCTGCTGTGCCTAAAACAAAGGCCCACAACTCTGAGTTCCACCTTCAAAAATTCCAGAGGAAAGTAAGCCTGCTGGTTGACTTGTCTACAAGCTGAGGACTTTGCTGAGTGTAAATAAACTGACCACCTGAGGACATCTGCTGTTGACCTCCTTCCCCCACCGTGGGCTACACCTCCGGCCACTCCCTAGAGTCGAGACCTGTGGGACGCCCTGAGCCACCACCTTCGAAAGTGGACACGCCCAACAGCCCGGCCTACCTTTGACTTCCCCTTTGACTCTGTTTGGACTCTTCCTGACTCCTCCCACATTACTTATGTTATTCAAATGTCATTGTAACCTAGAGATTCAGTTTTACTTTCTTGTATATAAATGCTGAACCCCAAAAGTAAAGGCAAGCCTTAATTAAAAACCCTCAACTAGGCTTTGTGTCCTTTTGTTCTCAAACTCTGTGTTTCAAGTCTCTTTTCTCCCTTCGGTCCAGACAAAACCCAATCTGTGAAACTGCAGGACAGTTTCATAGGATAAGCTACTTCAAGTTCGCCCAAGTTTGGCACAGCACTTTGGCCCAATATGGTCTTACAGAAATTAATGCTCTGTAGCAGTGACATGTAAAAATGCAACCTTAGGTTAGCTGCTCTGGCCAGAATCTGGAGGCAAGGCTGAACTGCCTCTCCTGATATAAAAAAGACAGATGTTACACAGCACAGCATTCTAATTAAAAAACAAAAACAAAAACAAAACATAACAAAACAGCAGACACAGGAAACAGGAACAGGCAGATCTCCAAATTCTGGTCCATCACGGTTTACACAATAAAGTCAGAATCAGACACTGTGCTGATAGATTCAGCCATTTGCAAGTGACACACTAAAATTCAAAATGACATACTTCCTTAAGTATACTATGTAAGTTTTCTCTTAATAATAAGTAGAAATATCTGTAATAATCTAAAAAATAAATACACATCAATTTCTAATCTATATAAAGAGAAAGGGGAATATTGGTATGTTTATCCACATAGATACTGATTTGCAAAAGAAATGAAAAAGAAATCGGAATTGAATGTTTTCAAGGGTACATAATGAATGAAGGAATGAATGAATGAATGAATGAATGAATGAATAAATAAATAAATAAATAAATAAATAAATCCAGGTCTTTGATCTCCATACTTGGGAGACAAACAAACTCAATAAAATGGAAAACCTGGATGAAATGGACAATTATCTAGACAGATACCAAGTGCCAAAGTTAAATCAAGATCAGATAAACAATCTAAACAGTTTCACATCTGCTAACAAAAGAAAAACTTTCATTAATAGTCTCCAAATCAAAAAAGGCCAGAACCAGATGGGTTTAGGGCAGATATTTTTCAGACCTTCAAAGAATACCTAATACCAATACTCCTCAAACTATTTCACAAGATACAAACAAAAGGTACTCTACCCAATTCATTCTATGAATCCACAATTACTCTTATACCTAAACCACACAAAGACCTAATGAAGAAAGAAAATTCAGACCAATTTCCCTTATGAATATCGATGCAAAAATACTCAATAAAGTTCTTGCAAACCACATCCAAGAACATCTCAAAAAGATCATCCATCATGATCAAGTATGCTTCATCCCAGGGATGCAGAGATAGTTCAATATATGGAAATCCATCAATGTAATACACTATATAAACAAACTCAAAGAAAAAAACATATGATCATCTCATTAGATGCTGAGAAAGCATTTGACAAAATCAAACATCCCTTCATGATAAAAGTCTTGGAAAGTTCAGGAATTCAAGGCCCATACTTAAACATAGAAAAAGCAACATACAGCAAACCAGTAGCCAACATCAAATTAAATGGAGAGAAAATTGAAGCAACCCACTAAAATCAGGGACTAGACAAGGCTGCCCACTCTCTCCCTACCTTTTCAATGTTGTACTTGAAGTCCTAGCCAGAGCAATTAGACAACAAAGGGAGATCAAAGGGATACAAATTGGAAAGAAAGATATCAAATTATCATGATTTGATGATGATATGATAGTATACTTAAGTGACCCAAAGAATTCCACCAAAGAGCTCATAAACCTGATAAACAACTTCATCAAAATAGCTGAAGATAAAATTAACTCAAGCAAATCAGTGGCCTTCTTCTACAGGCTGAGAAAGAAATTAAAAACAATACCATTCACCATAGTCATAAATAATATAAAATACCTTTGTGTGACTCAAACTAAGCAAGTAAAAGATCTGTTTGACAAGAACTTCAATTCTCTGAAGAAGGAAACTGAGAAGATCTCAGAAGATGGAAAGATCTCCCATGCTCATGGAATGGAAGGATTAATATAGTAAAAATGGCCATCTTGCCAAAAGCAATCTACAGTTTCAATGCAATCACTATCAAAATTCCAACTCAATTCTTCACAGACTTGGAACGAGCAAAAAACCCAAGATTCCAAAAACCATTCTCAACAATAAAAAAACATCTGGTAGAATCACCATCCTGGACTTCAAGCTGAGCAATTGTGATTAAAAAGTGCATGATATTAGTACAGTGACAGGCAGGTGGATCAAAGGAATAGAATTGAAGACCCAGAAATGAAACCACACACCTATGGTCACCCAATCTTTGACAAAGGAGCTAAAACCATCCAGTGGATAAAAGACAGCATTTTCAACAAATGGTGTTTGCTCAACTGGCAGTTAGCATGTAAAAGAAAGCAAATCAATCCTTTCCTATCCCCTTGTACAAAGCTCAAGTACAAGTGGATCAAGGACCTCCACATCAAACCAGATACACTGAAAGTAATATAAAAGAAAGTTGGGAAAGGCCTCGAGCACATAGGCACAGGGGAAAATTTCCTGAACAGAATACCAATATTTTATGCTCTAAGATTAAGAATTGACAAATGGGACCTTATAAAGTTGCAAAGCTTCTATAAGGCAAAAGACACTGTCAATAGGACAAAATGGCAATCAACAAATTGGGAAAAGATCTTTACCAATCCTAAATCTGATAGAGGGCTAATATCCAATGTATACAAAGAACTCAAGAAGTTAGACTCCAGAGAACCAAATAACCACATTAAAAAATGGGGTACAGCAGAAGCCCCAGTGTCGGGCCAGAAAGTGGGAGAGGGCGGGGTGGCAGGCATGGGGAAGGGGGAGGCAACAGGGGTTTGGTTT
>NW_022196910.1:51827895-51852272 GCF_008632895.1 Mastomys coucha
TTGTTTTTTGGAGGGGAAAATGGGAATGGAGAAATTCGCATGTAAATAAAGAAAATATCTAAAATAAATAAATAAAAAAAATGGGGTACAGAGTGCAGCTAAGAATTCTCAACGGAGGAATACTGAATGTCTCAGAAGCACCTAAAAAGTGTTCAGCATCCTTAGTTATCAGGAAAATGTAAATCAAAACAACCCTGAGATTCCACCTCACACCAGTCAGAATGGCTAGGATGGAAAACTCAGGTGACAGCAGATGCTGCTGAGGATGTGGATAAAGAGGAAAACTCCTTCATTGTTGGTGGGATTGCAAGCTGGTACAACTACTCTGGAAATCAGTTTTGTGGTTCCCTTGAATATTGGATATAATTCTACCAGAGGACCCAGCTATACCACTCCTGGGCATATACCCAGAAGATGCTCCAACATGAAAGAAGGGCACATGCTCCACCATGTTCATAGCAGCCTTATTTATAATAACCAGAAACTGGAAACAACCCAGATGTCCCTCAACAAAGGAATGGATACAGAAATTGTGGTACATCTACACAATGGAGTACTACTCAGCTATTTAAAACAATGAATTTATGAAATTTTTAGGGAAATGGACAGTTCTGGAGAATATCATACTGAGTGAGGTAACCCAATCACAAAAGAACACACTTGGTATGCACTCTCTGATAAGTGGATATTAGCCCAAAAGATAGGAATACACGAAGTACAATCCACAATCCACAAGAAACTCAAGAAGAAGGAAGATCAAAATATGGAACCTTCATTCCTTCTTAAAAGGGGAACAAAATACCCAAGGAATGAGTTGCAGAGACTAATTTGGAGCAGAGACTGAAGGATGGACTATCCAGCATGATACAGCTGTCTCCTGAGAGGCTCTGACATTACCTGACTAATACTGAAGTAGAGGCTCACAGCCATCCATTGAACTGAGTACAGGGTCCCCAATGAAGGAGCTAGAGAAAGGACCCAAGGAGCTTAAGGGTTTGCAGCCCCTTAGGACAAACAACAATATGAACTAACTAGTACCCTCAGAGCTCCCAGGGACTAAACCACCAACCAAAGAGTACAAATGTTGGGACTAATGGCTCCAGCAGCATATATGTAGTAGAGGATGGCCAAGTAGGTCATCAATGGTAGGAGAGGCCCTTGGCCATGTGAAGGTTCTATGCCCCAGTGTAGGGGAATACTAGGGCCTGTAAGCAGGAGAGAGTGGGGTGTCAAGCAGAGGGAGGGGGAAGGATACAGGGGTTTGTTCCTGTTGTTTTTTGTTTTGGTCTCCTTCTAAGACGGAGCAAAGCACCCACCCTTTGATCTTCCTTTTTATTGACCTTCATGTAGTCTGTGAATTGTATCCTGGTTATTTGGAGCTTTTGGGCTAATATCCACTTATCAGTGAGTGCATCTCTCACTTTTGCAATTGGATTACCTCATTGGTATGACATGTTTTAGTTCTATCCTTTTGCCTAAGAATTTCATGAATTCATTTTTAATAGCTGAGTAGTACTCCATTGTGTAAATGTGCCACATTTTCTGTATCCATTCCTCTGTTGAAGAACATCTAGGTTCTTTCCAGCTCCTAGCCATTATAAATAAGGCTGGTATGTACATAGTGGACCATGTGTCCTTATTACATATTGGAGCATCTTCTGTGAATATGCCCAGGAGTGGTATAGCTGGGTCCTCAGGTAGTACTATGCCCAAATTTCTGAGGAACCAGCAAACTGATTTCCAAAGTGGTTGTACCATCTTGAAATCTCATCAGCAATGGAGGAATGTTCTTTCTCTACATCCTCGCCAGCATCTGCTGTCACCTGCATTTTTGATTTTAGCCATTCTGACTGGTGTGAAGTGGAATCTCAGGTTTGTTTTGATTTGCATTTCCCTGATGACTAAGGATGTTGAATCATTTGATATCCCTCAGTTGAAAATTCTTTGTTTAGCTCTGTACCCCATTTTTAATAGGGTTATTAGGTTCTCTGGAGTGTAACTTCTTGACTTCTTTGTATATATTGGATATTTGTAATTATTGTGAAGAGTGTCATTTCCCTAATTTCTTTCTCAGTCTGTTTATCCTTTGAGTAGAGGAAGACCACTGATTTGTTTGAGTTGGTTTTATATACAGCTACTTTGCTAAAGTTATTTATCAGCTGTAGGAGTTCTCTAGTAGAGATTTTGAGGTCACTTAAGTATACTGTCATATTATCTTCAAATAGTGATATTTTGACTACTTCCTTTCCGATTTGTATCCCTTTGACTTCCTTTTGTTGTGTAATTGCCCTAGGTAGAACTTCAAGTACTATGTTGAATAGACAGGTAGAGAGTGGGCAGTCTTGTCTAGTCCATGATTTTAGTGGGATTGCTTCAAGTTTTTCTCCATTCAGTTTGATTTTGGCTACTGGTTTGTTGTAGATTGCTTTTACTATGTTTAGGTGTGGGCTCTGAATTCCAGATCTTTCCAAGACTTTTAAAATGAAGGGATGCTGAATTTTTTCAAATGCTTTTTCAGCATCTAATGAAACGATCATGTGGGGTTTTTTTCTTTGAGTTTGTTTATGTACTAGAATACATTGATGGATTTCCCTATATTAAATAATCCCTGCATCCATGGGTTGAAGCCTACTTGATCATGGTGAATGATCATTTTGATGTGTTCTTGGATTTGGTTGGCAAGAATTTATTAAGTATTTTTTCATCAATGTTCATAAGGGAGATTGGTCTGAAGTTCTCTGTCTTTGGTCTTTGTGTGGTTTAGGTATAAGCATAATTGTGGTTTCATAGAATGAATTGGGTAGAGTACCTTATGTTTCTATTTTGTGGAGTAGTTTGAGGAGTATTGGTATTAGATCTTCTTTGAAGATTTGATAGAACTCTGCACTAAACTCATCAAATCCTGTTTTTTTTTTTTTTTTTTTTTTTTTTTTTTAGTTGGGAGACTATTAATGACTGTTTCTAGTTTCTATTTCTTTAGCAGATATGGGACTGTTTAGATCACTTATCTCATCTTGGTTTAACATTGGTTCCAGGTATCTGTCTAGAAAATTGTCCATTTCATCCAGATTTTCTTGTTTTGTTGAAAATAGGCTTTTATAGTAGGCTCTGATGATTTTTTTGGATTTCCTTGGGCTTTCTTGTCATGTCTCTCTTTTCATTTCTGATTTTGTTAATTTGGATACTGTCTCTGTGCCCTCTGGGTACTCTGGCTAAGGGTTTATCTATTTTGGTGATTTTCTCATAGAATCAGCTCCTGGTTTTGTTGAATAGTTCTTTTTGTTTCTGTTTGGTTGATTTCAGCATTGAGTTTATTTCCTGCCATCTACTCCTCTTGAATGTATTTGCTTCTTTTTGTTCTAGAGTTTTCAGGTGTGCTGTCAAGCTGCTAGTGTAAGCTCTCTCAAGTTTCTTTTTGGAGATACTTAGAGCTATGAGTATTCCTCTTACTAGTGCTTTTATTTTGTCCCATAAATTTTGGTATGATGTATCTTAATTTTCATTAAATTCTAAAAAGTCTTTAATTTCTTTCTTTATTTCTCCCTTGACCAAATTATCATTGAGTAAAGCATTGTTCAGTTTCCATGAGTATGTGTGTTTTCCGTTATTTTTGTTGGAATTTAAGACCAGCCTTAGTCTGTGGTGATCTCAAAGGGTACATGGGATTATTTCAATTTTCTTGTATCTGTTGAAGCCTGTTCTGTGGCCAACTATATGGTCAATTTTGGAGAAGGTACAATGAGGTGCTGAGAAGAAAGTATATATATTCTTTGCTTTAGGATGAAATGTTCTATAAATATCTGTTGGATCCATTTGTTTCTTAACTTCTGTTTGTTTCAATGTGTCTCTGTTTAGTTTCCGTTTCCATGATCTGTCCATTGCTGAGAGTTGGGTATTGAAGTCTCCCACTATTATTGTGTGGGGTGTGGTGTGTGTCTTGAGCTTTAGTAATGTTTCTTTTATAAATGTGGGTGTCCTTTCATTTGGAGCATAGATGTTCAGATTTGAGAGTTCATCTTGGCCGATTTTTCCTTTGACCAGTATGAAGTGCCCTTCCTTAATCCTTTTTGATAACTTGGTTGAAAGTCGATTTTATTCAATATCAGAATGGCTACTCCAGCTTGTTTCTTGGGACCATTTTCTTGGAAAATTGTTTTTCAAACTTTTACTCTGAGATAGTGTCCGTCTTTGTCACTGAGGTGGGTTTCCTGTATGGAACAAAATGTTGGGTTTTGTTTACATATCCATTCTGTTAGTCTATGTCTTTTTATTGGGAAATTGAGTCCATTGATACTAAGAGATATTAAGGAAAAGTGATTGTTATTCACTGTTATTTTTGTTGTTAGAGGTGGAATTATGTTTGTGTGCCTATCTTCTTTTGAATTTGTTGAAAATTTTTTTCCTTGCTTTTTCCAGGGTGTATTTTCCCTCCTTGTGTTGGTGTTTTCCATTTATTATCCTTCATTGGGCTGGATTTGTGGAAAGATATTATATAAACTTGGTTTTGTCATGGAATATCTTGTTTGCTCTGTCTATTTTAATTGAGAGTTTTGCTGGATATAGTAGTCTGGGCTGGTATTTGTGTTCTCTCGGGGTCTGTATGGCATATGCTCAGGATCTTCTAGCTTTCATAGTCTCTGGAGAGAATCTAGTGTAATTCTGATAGGTCTGCCTTTATATGTTATTTGACCTTCTTCCTTTACTGCTTTTAATATTATTTCTTTGTTTAATGCATTTGGTGGTTTGATTATCATGTGACAGGAAGAATTTCTTTTCTGGTCCAGTCTATTTGGAATTCTGTAGGCTTCTTGTATGTTCATGGGCATCTCTTTCTTTAAGTTAGGGAAGTTTTCTTCTATACTTTTGTTGATGATATTTACTGGCCCTTTAAATTGGGAGTCTTTGCTCTCTTCTATACCTATTATCTAAAAGATTTGGTCTTCTCGTTGTGTCCTGGATTTTCTAGATGTTTTGGGTTAGGAGCTTTTTGCTTTTTGCATTTTCTTTGACTCTTGTTTCAATGTTTTCTAAGGTATCTTCTACCCCTGAGATTCTCTATTCTATCTCTTGTATTCTGTTGGTGATGCTTGCATCTATGACTCCTAATCTGTTTCATAGGGTTTTTAACTTCAGGGTTGTCTCCTTTTTTGATTTTTATTGTTTCTTTTTCCAATTTTAGATCTTGGATGGTTTTGTTCATTTCCTTTGCCTGTATGACTGTGTCTTCCTGTAATTCTTTAAGGGATTTTTGTGTTTCCTCTTTTAGGTCTTCTACCTGTTTACCTGTATTTCTTTAAGGGAGTTATTTATGTCTTTCTTAAAGTCCTCTATCATCATCATGAGAAGTGACTTTAGATCTGAGTCTTGCTTGTCCAGTGTGATGTTGTATCCAGGACTTGCTGTGGTGGGAGAATTGGGTTCTGATGATGTCAAGTAACCTTGGTTTCTGTTGCTTCTGTTCTTATGCTTGCCTCCCTCCATCTGATTATCTTGATGCTCCCTGTGCTTGTTATATCTGACTGGAGTCTATCCTTCTTGTGATCCTGGTTGAGTCAGAACTCCTCAGAGTCCAGCTGTCTCTGTGATGCTGTGATTCTCGGTGTGTCAGAGTTCCTGGGAGTCAATCTGTCTCTGAGACTCTCAGATTTTGGTATGACCAAGTTCCTGGGCTCCTGGGCTCCTGGGTGTGCTAATGTGCCTGGAAGTGGAGCCTCCTCTGGGGGCTGTGGGGTTGGCTGTGGTGCCCAAGTTATACAGGCAAAAACCAGAAGGACCACAAGTCATGGGTTGAGTGGAGTTCTTGTGTCACTGGATTCTGCTGTTTCCAGTTATTCCTCATGGTGTATGGTGTTGAAAGAGATGTTGTGTTCTACTCATCACTGATCCTAAGATCCTGGGATTGCTATAGCACCTGGGAGTGGAGCCTCCTCTGAGAGCTGTGGGCAAAACCAAAAATATTTTATAACAATAATCTTACATTGGTAATTGTTTTTTATATTTTGATGCAAAATTGAGGTCATATTTTGTTACATTGGTACAGAATGATTTATATTGATACTAAAATAAGGTTATTTTTGATACATTGTTATAGGTTATTATATATTGATAGAAATTTAAACTTATTGTTAATGTTCATGATGTATATATGCTTTTATATTTACTTGAGACATTGTATACATGTTTGTTATATATATATACATATATATGTACATATATATGTATATATATATATATATGATACAATATAAAAATTTCAGTACTTGTGAAAGCTGCTTTTATAAACTGTTAGGGATTATTAAAATAAAAGATACAAACTATTAGGGATGCATTTTGTATAGATAATACAAAACTATTAATAAATACAAACCAATAATCAGTCAAATTCATGCTCATATTTATACTAGTCTAGTTAATTACAATAAATGTTTTCAAGGTCAATCAGATAATAAACAGTTAAAGTAAACAATTTTTGATAATTCAGATATACTGTAGATGGGTATTTACTCTTCAAAACCTCAGAGATCTACAGAAACTGGCTTTTAAAATTATTTCATAATTAAAAAGATCTTTTGACTATGAGACAGGTCTGCTCTTAACAGTAACCTCATTCCATTTTAAAGAAGTTGATGAACATCAATAACCTCCATATGGATTTGAATCACTTGTCACAAGCTAGCTACTGATCAAAGAAAATGTCTGTGTTTCAACTATAGACAAATCTGTTCAGAAGACAAACAGATACATGTAAATTGATTGTCAAGCTCTGCCAAAAAAGAGTAAGAAAGTCCTTCAAAATTCCTGCTTCATGCCTGGCGGTGGTGGTGCACGCCTTTAATCCCAGCACTAGGGAGGCAGAGGCAGGTGGATTTCTGAGTTTGAGGCCAGCCTGTTCTACAGAATGAGTTCCAGGACAGCCAGGGCTATACAGAGAAACCCTGTCTCGAAAAAAAAAAAATTCCTACTTCACAAAAAGTCTGTCAGATATACTGGGCCATAAGGCTTAAGATAGGTTCTCTAATGTTATAGAGACAATATTAGGGACTGTTCAGACAATAAGCTGTTTCTGTCATTTCTATAATTTTTGGAAGATGCATCCCTGTACCTCCTGCATACTCAGGTAGTATTTAGCCAGATAGTAGTACTCAGGTAGTATTTCTCCTATTTAGCCAGATGAACATGGTATCCAGTTGCTTTTTATGTAGTTGCCCTTATACCCACAGATAGTGAATCTGAATCTCCTCATCAGAGAAGATTCTTTTGGCACTGGGCAGGGGTAATACAGATATTTTAACCTGATCAAAATACAGAGTGCTCATCACTAACTGGGACTAAGGAAACTTTGAAGAAAGAACAAAAGGAATATGAAATCTGGGGAACAGGGAAGATCACCAGAAAATAAGCACCATTTTTCTCTTGAATCCTTATCAGCTTTGGTTGCTGCATCAAATGAGAATAATATTATCATGTCAGTCAGCAGTTCACCATGGAGGCTGGGGCTGGCTCCTGAACCCTATCTTTAGCTAATTGAATAGTAGTAGTTGATGCTTAACATGGTAGGGATAAGTCAGTTTTCCTCTGGTCTGAGGACCCTAGTAAGTGTTGTAAGATCCAGGAATGACTGCCTTATACCCAATGTGCTTAGGCACAACATCCACAGATCTATAGAAAATCAGCAAATAATGCCAAGAATATATGATAGGGGAAGCTACTAAGGGGGCTTAGAAGGAAATAAAATAGACTGGTGTCCTTGGAAGTCATAGAACAGTGACCTAACTATTTCGGTTAGGCCCAACTCTTTAAGGATTCATTGGCAGCAAATCCTCTACCTTGGCACCTAGAGAAGCATTCTTCTTGCAAAGCATTTGAGGTAGGATATTTAAAATAAAGAATTTTGCCTGAAAATAATGTAAATATTGTTTGGGGATTGTTTGTTTATGTAGTGTTGTTTGTTTCCTCTTCTTGAAATTAGTAAATGAGCAGACTTACTAATCTCATGTCATGTTGGAGTCAATCAATTAAATATTACAGGATGAATAGGGTAATGTATTTTAAAAAATAAAGTGAACTTTGTTCTTCTAATTGGCTTCACATTCATATATGAGGAAAAACAATATTTTATTTTTCTAAATTCCTCAAAATTTGTATGAGAAAAGGCATTCTCTTGAGATGGAGGTAGGAATCAGTCACAGTACAGTAATCTTAAACTGAAGCAAAAATGAATGGCTTGTGCTCAGCCAATTCAATACTAAGATGTTTCAGCCAATTAGTTTTCAAATTTTAATTTTTTTATAAAAAAAGAAAAAGAAACTATAGTTTTCCTTTTTAAGAGAACACTTTGTTTTTAATATAATGAATAATGATAAATGTTTAAATTAAACTGGATACTTTTCTTGTTGCAAGTATGAGTTCTTTTTAGATAGATCAAATGTGTATATGTATGTAAGTGATCATAATATATATATATTGAAATTACTGAGTAACCTGTATGTAAATTCTTTCAAGCGAATATGTCAAATTAAATAAATATTTATAATTTTAATTTTATGAAATGAGCTTTACAAAATGTTTTATTGGTGAATTGAAATTATTACCAGTTTATTTTGATTTGTCATGGAGCAAATTTTTATGAGATTAAAGGTAGAAAGCAGAAGGTTTAAGAAAGCAGAATATTTTTTCATATGTTTGTCTTTAAAAGTATGCTTCTTGATTGATAATTTATTGACAAAATCTTTTACATAGGAACAAAGTTTGCAATTAAGATTATACATTACATTTTTAAAAGATTTATTTATTCATATATATATGAATATATATATGTATACACACACATATATATACATATATATATATTTATATATACATACATACATACTCTTTCTTCGTGTACAACAGAAGAGCATCAGATTACAGAGGGTTGTGAGCCACCATGTGGTTGCTGGGAATTGAACTCAGTGCTCTTAACCACTGAGCCATGTCTCTAGCTCTAAACATGACATTGTTATTTTTTTTTTCTTTTAGGGACCAACTCAAATGACAATTATTCTAAGTAAAACTATCTGAAAGAATTGTTTTAAGTGGGCATCCTAAAACATTCATAGGCAGAAATTTAAACACATATCAGTACATATAAATATTTTTAATAAGGACTTTTTCACATTTAGCCTCAAGACAATCTGTTCATAAGAAAACATCCTTCCCATGCTTCTCACATGTAACAGAATTATATTTGTATGTTTATGTATAACATTTTGGACACATTTATAATGGGTGCTGGTTGGATACAGATGTTAGTGATGTGTTTTAACTTTGTATTAGAACTCCGTGCATTTCTCTATGTGCTTTTGTAGAATATATTTTATGGTTTTGTGTTCAGTTTTTTTAACCTTTATAGTAAAGACAGTGAAGTGTATATCTGGTCCCAGTTTCATTGAAGGCCCAATATTCTATATACCAAGGGATTGAACTTTCCCTGTCATTCCAGTCCATTCCTGTGGCAATGGAGCTATTAACACCTGTACCATCATCCATCCACCAGGTCAACACAAATCATACTACGAAAGTGACAGATACCCAAAATCCAGTGCCGAAATCAATTTAAATTTATGTGCTTTGCATTTGTCATTTTCAGTTCAGCTCACAATTCTTTTTCTTTATCCTTGTCCTATGATTTTTCTGTGGGTTCTTTTTTTTTCTTTCTTTCTTTCTTTTTTTTTTTTTTTTTTTTTTTTTTTTGGAAAACTTAATCTTATCAAATGTTCTTTAATTTCACAAACAATATGAAAAATACTATAATTCACAGTATTCTATTGCATACCCTTTTCCTTAGAAAGAAGTGTGAACTGGAGAGTTAAGATTAATGTAATTCAGCTGTGTCCATAGCTAATCACTACAGCAGCAGAGACTTCTACTGAATTCACTTAGGGCAACCCTGATTGATACCCAGATGAGGTCACTCATGCCCTATCTCCTCTATGTAAAGTTCATTATTTTTGTTCTTACAAGAAAGGCAGAAGAGATGTTTATACATCATGGTGTTTCTTTTGGGTGATAAAAGACTTTCTGTATTTATCTAATGGAAAATCCTGCTGAACATTTACAGTATAAAGTGACTCATTAATCAATGTAAAAATAAATGAAAATAAGGGCAGAAACAGTTCTATACATAAACATGTGAAAGGTGGAAGGGAATATGGTTGGTATCAACTAGAATTCCACAGTTATAGAAATGAAGAAGTGCTGAGGAAGAAGTAGAGAATTTGCCTTTGTTTCCTTTTTCCTTCTACAAAACAAAAACAAAACAACTCACATGGTCCATTCACTGAGAAAGAATTCAAACAAATGCCTCCATTTTACTGAGGCATAAATATGACATGCAAAGTGAAATACAATATAATTCTTACATTTTAATAATTTAGCACAACTGGGACTTGGATTGTCAGTGTTTGTGTGAATGGGAGCCAATACAGCATTGGAAGGTTGCAAAGTCCTAGGTCCTCTGCATAGTCAGGAAATACAAAAACATCCTCACTGGCATCTGGCTTCTAAGTGAATAGCTTTAATATACACAACGGAAATTTTCCAAGTTTGTCTGAACTTCTGATTATTCCTAGCCAATACAAACACTGGCAAATATTTAAAATGGGATCAGTTGTCTCTTTGGTTTTCTGATGACACATAAAATATGTACTTATGTTTCTGAAATCATTCACTTGATTTACTCAAAAGGTGGTTCTTTGTATAAGATTGTCAGGCTTTAAAAATAATAGGAAACAAAAATTCATAGATATGCTAAAATAGCAACCACAGGAGAATGGGAAATAGCAGCCAATACAGGGAACAGGAAACAGACTTGAGCTTGCTATTCTAGGTAATTTGCTTAAAAACCCATATTTTTCACATAGAAAATATTTTAAGTAAAATGTGATGATTACTATGCATCTTTTCCTCTGAAAGGAAAATCCCAACTAGCATTTGTTGAAAGTGTTTGAAATATCTGCTGCTTAGATTCACTCAAATAATACCACTTGTATGCATTTCCTAAATTTTGACTAGCTGCTTTCCTATCTAATACTTATGGTCAATGTGGACATAAACACTGTATCAGGTTCAGTTTACATTTTTGTAACTTTGTTTTCATGTTGGTAGTACCTTAGCTAGTTTGTTGTTTCATTCATAGTGAATCTATTGATCAATCACTATGTCCACACAGGTATCTGCTGATTGCTGAAGACATTGTGTTCTTGAGTCATGAAAAAAGAAGAAATAAACCTGGTGTCCATTGAGAAGCATCATCCCAACTGGATAGTTTTCATGATATAAACTACAGGAGGAAGAAAACAGTTATCAACCTTAAAAGTTGTTGACTTAGAACTACAATAGTAACCACCTTGGTAGGACATGCGTGCGGATTCAGTGTCATGCAGGTTGTGAACCACTTTCAGATTGGATACAAAGGCTGCTTTAAACTCCTGTTTGGCACCAATATCAGAGCCAAGAAGCTGGGACTAGACAGGCAACATAATCCTTGGAGAGAGCATAGTACAATCATTCTGTTTAGTAAGCATAGTGTTAAAGCTGATTCTTTATAGATCATCTCTTTACTCATGGGTTAGTTCACCTTTCCACCCTCATCACAAAATCGTCTTTGCTGAATGACATCTGTCACAGAGACCCATAAGTGGTCAACATGCAGAGAATATGAATCTAAGGAAATGATCAGCCCTGAATGTGAATCTAGATTACATCCTCTGTTCTCAGCTCAAAGGGTTCACTGAAGATGACAGAGAAGATCTGTTTAAATAACCCGATACAGTGGTTAGATTCAGAGGAGCAGTATTTTCCAACTACGTCAGGGCAGGTGCACTTAAGGGGTCACAACAGTTGTGAACATGTGCATGATATTTATGCAAGGATAAACCAGACAGAACCCTAGGATGGAGGGAAGGGATATGAAGTCTCATATCAGGCTGAGAATATCTTGTCGGCTGGCTACAGCTTGGGAGGGAAAGTTATCTTTTATTTTCTGATTATTTTTTATTAGATATTTTCTTTATTTACATGTCATATTATTTCTCCTTTCCCAGTTTCACCTCCAAAAAACAAACAAACAAACCAAAAAACAAGAACAAACCCCTGTTGCCTCCCCCTCTCCCTGCTTGCCATCCCACCCTCTTCCGCTTATTGGCCTTGGCATTCCCCTACACTGGGGCACAGAACTTTCACAGGGCCAAGGGCCTCTCTGCCCATTGATGATCGACTTTGCAATCCTCTACTATACACATGCTGCCAGACCAATCAGTCCCACCATGTGTACTACTTGGTTGGTGGTTGAGTCCCTGGGAGCTCTGAGGGTACTAGTTAGTTCATATTGTTGTTTGCCCTAAGGGGTTGCAAACCCTTCAGCTCCTTTGGTCCTTTCTCTAACTCCTTCATTGGGGACCCTGTATTCTGTCCAATGGATGGCTGTGAGCCTCTGCTTCTGATATAGCTATCTCCTGAGAGGCTCTGACAGTACCTTACTAATACAGAAGCAGAGGGAAAGTCATCTTTAAGAGTGTGGTCTCTGAGAATTCCATGATGCTTCTGTTCCAAGAGTTGATGAACAACAGAGATTGGATTTTATATCTTTTGTTTTGTTTCATTTTGTTTGGTTTTGTTTTTAAATGGAGTCACAAATTTTATTGGATAGAAAAGGGGCTGGTTCTGGAGGATTTGGCAGATTTGGATATGCCAAATATAGTATACATTCCTTTGGCCCTATAGGAAGACAGGCAGTCTCAATTAACCTGGACTCCCATGATCTCGCATACACTGGATCACCAACCAGGCAGCATACACCAGCTGATATGAGGCTCCTAACACATATACAGCAGAGGATTGCCTGGTCTAGGTTCAGGCAGAGAAGATGCACCTAATCCTCACAAGACTGGAGGCCCCAGGGAGTTTAGAGGCCTCATAGGGTGGGTGGTGGGTGGTGGGTGGTGGGGGACATCCTCGTGGGGACAGGGGTGCAGGGAGGAGGAGTGGGATGTGGAGCAGTTGGAGGATGGAGCAGGAGGGAAATAAAATCTGGACTAAAATAAATAAATAAATATAAATAAAAGATTAAATGAAAAATTCTCAAAGAACTATTTTTTAAAAGAAAATCTTCTTATATAAACAGGCAACAACATTAAAATAATAACATAGAAATTCAGATATATATATATATATGTGTATATACATATACATATTATTCTTATTATATATATATATATATATATATATATATAAAATAAGAATAATAGTCCAGAGGGAATTTGTTTCCATAAAAAAGATATTGCCTACAGTAAAACAAAAATTTATCCCTGTGAATTTGTGCTTAAATATTCTTGGCATAAATGCACATAAATACAGCCATACTTATACTATATCCAATCATAATTTTAAGACTAACAGGAGTACTTTGGAAGTGTGAATTCACTGTACCTTGAGAATTTCCATTGTAGAACTTTAACATTTTTGCGTGGCATTTAGTATGGTTAATGTAATATAATACATAGGTCATAGTCTACAGAACTGTAATATAATGCATAGGTCATAGTCTACAGAACTGTTTTCTAGGTTAGTTTAAGCTTTTGATTGTATACACACATTTACATGTGTCTAAGGACATTTATATAATATACTCAAAATATTGGTACTAATATTATCTTACTAATGTCAATACACCTTGCTGTCATATTATTTTTCCTGTAGAAAAAAATAATCATAACAACTAGTGTAGATTTCAGATTCTCCAAACTTCTTTTGAAAAGTTCCTCATATTTTTTCTGCTATCAATCCTATATCTTCTTATATACAGAGGCATTTAGATTTCAAACTGTCCTGTCCATAAGGGACAATGATATTCTCCTTCTTGATAGAAAAAAAAACATTGAAAAAGAATTGCTATAAAAGAGCATGGAATAAATCATTGTAAAAGAGCTATTTCTCTGCAGACTCCTTCCCCAGAGAAACATTGTAGCTATGGTTAGGTTGAAAAGAAGGCATTAATTAAAATTCACTTTCAACACCGGAACAATACAAAGGAAATAAGCAGGCAGAAGTCATATGTTTATTCATGTTGAAAACATCTAACATTTGTGTTTCTTTGTTGGAAGTTCATTAGTGTAGAGGCCACTTGAATTGTATGAACTTCGGGATTTGGGCCTTTCACACTTTAAATTGCATGTATTCAGCAATTTCTGACTGAAGCTTTAAGTTTCCTGCTGCAAACTTCTCTCCAATTACTTGGATCTATGACAACAGAAAGCAGAGTGTTACAGTTTCACTTGCTTAAGTTGAGCTTTATAAATTTCGAATACTACTTAAAAGTGAGACTAGGAGATTGATTTTTAATGAATTCTGTTTATGCATAGAGACAACCCCTTATATTGAACTAGGTACTGTCAAAATCCAGGATAGAAAGAACCGTATTTATAAATTCACTGGGAGTCATTAGCAACTGGATTGAGACCCTCAATATATTTTTAAGCAACACAATTATAATCATATTCACAGAGGTACTGCATATTCCTGATGTCTGGTTCAAATAATATAGAGTTTAGAACAGGTAATAAGAGGCAGAAAATAACAGAGAAAGACAAATATCTCCAATGGGAGTCTTGAATATTTTTCTTCAAAGGTATTTTTGTTTCCTGTTGCTGTGATCAAATCTGACAGCAGCTACATCAGGGATGGGGGATTGAGAAGAGACAATGTCTCCTGGTGGGAGTGGGATGGCAAAACAGTAGAAACATCTGGTCATATTGAATCTGAAAGCAGAAGACAAGAGAAGCCAATTCAGAGGGTCAGCAAGCTTTCTTTTATTTAGATAAGGGCTCATGGTATGAGACTGCCTATGTTTAGGTGAACCTATGCACATCCTTGAACTCAATTTAGATTTCCCCTCAACATGGCCAGAGAGGTTTGCTTTCTCAATGATATTATATCCTGTCAAATTGATGATTATAAAGTCCCTTCTGCTTTGAAACCAAAGATATAAAGCCTGCATATTTCTATAGAAAAAAATTATCTTAAGATTTAGTAGATCGAAAGAGCATTTATCTATAGACATAATTTTGATTCAGCAGCTTGGTCAGTTATTCTCATTCTTGTCAGATGAGGTTGTGCTTTACTAGAAGTTTGCAGTGTGTCTGACTAACTCACGTATGTAGGAGGGAGGGTTGCTTCCTGTTAACTTGATTGAAGCTTAGACCAAGGTCTTCCCTTTCTGCTGTGTTTGTCTTTTTCTGTTTGTCTTTTATGGTTTGTACTGCAACAGCAAAATAGCTCCAGAGCTGAGGTGATTTGTAAAGGACAAACATATCTCACCGTTCTGGAGGTTGAGAATTCTAAATTCAAATTGTTGTTAGGATATGTTGTGTGGTAAAGGCTTCTGTCTCTGCATAACAGAGGCATTTACAATCAACCTTAACTCTTAACACCAAAATATTGCTAATTTGGTTTTAACCTATTGATTTCAAATATCATATGTATAGATTTCATATATATGTATATATGTGTGTGTGAAATATATTTTTATTTATATTTATTTTTAATAAATAATTAGCATTTATGCTTTCAACCTGTTGAATTGCTGAATTCATAATCAAAAGTGAGTAAATATACAGGGTGACAGAATAACCTTCCTCATTTGAAGAGTTAATGAATCTTTAAGCACAGAAAGTTGGATGGCAAATATTCTGACCACACAATGGCTATACCATTGTGATAATGGAAAACAACATCTGACTGCCTACCTAAGAGATGCAATGGCTCACACACTGCACTGTAAACTGTGTATAAATGTAAGCACTGTCTTACAGCGTTTATGAAATCTAGTTATCAAGTATTTGTGAGTAGCTTGTTTAATTTACTACAATGAATTGGTAAGTGTATATAGTATTTTGCTCTTGGTGCTGTATATTCTAGAAGCTGCTCTTAAACAAACTTGGTTCTGTCTATTTTATACGATCTATCTTCTCTGTTTCTTTCCATACTTGGAGACCTGGGACACCGAAAATTTACTTTTGCAAAGAGCCAGTGATGAGTCAAATCAATGCTTGAAGTTGCCCAAATTGAAAGAAAAATTACTACCCTGAAGGATCATAATAGTTGATTAAATTATTTAATATTTTAATACCACCTAGCACTGATGGTCATTTAAGTCCTCAATAAATATATTATTATAAGTTATTTCATTTTCCTCCAGGACATTCTAAAAGATAAAAAATCTATAATAAAATCTTCATAATGAAAATTCAAAGAGAAAAGTCAAAGTTGATATAAATGTAATTTGAGGCTGTATTATCTAGGCAAAAAGTCAATATTTTACATAGTTTCTTTTCTGCATTTGTTCTTATATCCATTCCAATTGAAGCTTTATATTTTTATTTTATTAGTCTAAATATTAATATACACATACTGTGAATTATCCCAATCACTTTTCTAGTATTCAATAGTTTTGTTAGAGTTTTCTGACTGATGTATCCATTATCCACTGACAAATCAGGTCATTTAATCTATAAACTCTACATGAAGACATGGCAGTACTTACAAATATTGTGCTGAAGAACTGAGAAATTATATTGTAAGCCAGCTAAAGATGTGTCAAACTTAAAAGTACATGTGTAATTTTACTCTATAGTTCCCACAGCTGTTAAATGATGTGTCTTATGCGAACACCCTTCCAAGCATCTGTGCTGAGTACATGCCTCAGGCATCTGCAGTGCTAATTGATTTTGTTTTAATTTCTGACAGTGCTGGTACATAGTTTAAAGACTATGGACCTAGTGAAAAGATATTCTTAAGTATCTTGAATATCTTGAAATAACCATTTTCCTAAATTATGAGCTTTAGTCATAAATGAAATAAGCAGACCTACAACTACAGGATAAACTTTTTTTTTATTTTCATTCTTACAGAGATATTTTTATGCCATGATTACCAATATCCTTTAGAACAGTGGTTCTCAACGTGTGTGTGTGTGTGTGTGTGTGTGTGTGTGAATGTAGACTAGAAGAAAGCTGCAAATTCCTAGACCTGAAGTTGCAGGTGATTTTGAGCTGCATGACATGGGTGCTGAGAACTGAACCTTAGTCCTCCAGAAGAGCAACAAGTATTCTTAACTACTGAGCCATTTCTTCAGCCTCTATTATAAACTACTTGCAATGTTCTGTGGAGATGAATGAATCAGTAAGATGTCTAGCATATGAACCTGAGTATCTGAGTTTGTATACTCTGGTGAAAGGCAGGACACCAGCTCAGCATAGAGAAGTCAAGAGGAAGTAAAGTGTAGATAGATGAATCTTTCTGACTCAATTACTGGCCAGCCAGCCTTACATAACACAGCAGCTGTAAGTCAGTGGTAGACCCTTTCTCATTAAAGACATGATATAGTGCAATAAAAGGAGACACAAAATTAATCCCAGGCTCCAAAATCATGTACATAGGGATGAGCACATGATCAAGTACACACTATACACACACACACACACACACACACACACACACACACACACACACTAAATAAATGAATGAATAATTTAAAGTTATTTTAATACTCATTGTTCAGAAATGAATTGGTTTGAAAAACTCACATGTTAAATACATACATATTGGCCTTGGTTAAAAATGAATTCATATCATGTTTTCTACATACCCCCTAAAAAGCTAGAGTCAACCCTACATGATAGGGCCAAGTACTGACTTGAATCCATTGATGTCTGACCATGGGGCAATAATTGTAGCTGAAGTGTCTGAGCCTCTACAGTCTTATAGAAAAACTGTATCCTTTTAGACAACCCAAATCTGTACTGGAAAGTATACTACCAATAGGTTGACAAGAGACTTACATATAGGTTAACTTCTAGGGTTATTATAATAACAACATATCAAACATTAATGTAGGGCAAACACTAACTGAGAATATCATTTGATGCCAATTTTCTTATTTCATCAACAACTGCAGGACCAGATAATTATCATCTCTGGATGCACAGGTGTGAGCAAACCAAGATGATAAGCCTGGGAAGCACAATTTCCCAACATCTTTCCAGAAACACTGTCCTTACATAATGAATGAAATAAATTATTCAAAACCCAAAATAAGGTAATAGATACATTAAAAACTCAGACCAATAAGACAAAAGATCTGTTTTAAGGAAGGTCAATTGAACTTAACAGAGAACAACCAGAGGTTTAAAAACAATCAGTATTAAAAGTCAATTCAATAGTCCATCACAGAAAGTTAGAAGAGATTGAAGTAATTAAAATAAAATCAAATAGACATCCTTCTGGTGAAAGCTACATAAAGCAGAACAGCTTCACTCATAGGATAGATCAAACAGAAGAAAAGACAGGCAAGCTGAAATCAGAGAATGTGAGGATATAGAAGTGGAGGAGAAAAATACAGCAGTAGAGAAGAGAAATAAAGCAAGTACATAGAATGCAGTAGAGCAATAAAGGAGACTAGAGTTGGGATGACATGGAGCTTAATAGTGGAGCACTTGCTTCCCATGCTCAGAGAATTGGTTTCTCTGCTTAGAGTGCATGCTCACACAACACACACACACACACACACACACAGACACACACACACACACGAGAACGTTTGGGTTATCAGGTTTAAGAGAGATTTGAAGAAGTGGAAAGGTTAGAAATCTTATAAAAGAGTTAACATAGAACTCTCAAAGCTGGAGAATGCAAATAACCACCTACAGGAGGCCCAGAAGTCACCAGACACATTCAACTAACACATCAATCTCAATATACCCAACACTCAAACACTGGAATCTTAACGAGATGATCCTTCTTAAAATCATATGAACAAATAACACAAAATTTAATAGGAGGAAAAGAGGTAGAATGGAACACTTGCAGTACTGATTCACAGAAGATAAACCACTCCAAACCAAGAGTATTTGTGTTAATCAGCTTTTCAGGGTTTTAACAAAAGTCTTAAGAAAATACATTTTCAAAGAGTAAGACCAATTTTTGGATCACAATTTTAGATGTGCCAATTTATGCACAGTTGGTTCTGGGGTGGTTCATCACAGTACAAGTGCCTGATGAAGACCCTTTCCAATAAAGTTTAACTCATCAGGTATCCACCACCTCCCTATACACAATACAACCATGTTGGAAATAAATTCTTTACACAGAGATATTTTGAAAAACCAGTTAAGACTGGATGGACTACCCTACTCTACAGTGATTCATCTATCTCTTAAAATGCAAATGAATTTAGTCTACAAAGTTCCCTAAGTCTTATCTCCTCTAGCATAGCTCCAAAGTTCAATGTAAAGTATCCAGAGACTCAAATCATATAAGCCTTCTAGATTTTGAAAACAAGAATGTTATGCTATGTACTTCTAAAGGATAATGATTGAACAGGCACTTCAAAACATTCCTTCAAAAGGAATGGAGAGAAAGTAGCCTTGGGCAGTTAGAACAAAACAAGGAAGGTCAAGAGATAAGAATTCAATGGTAACATTTCTTGTCTGTCTTTGGGTTGCATTGTTGTGTAGGCTGCTGTCTACAAAGAGATTAGGATGTCCCATCCTTAGTGCTTACTGCATTGCTACTCTGAAGTTACATTTCTTGCTAGCTACCTTCACCCTCCCATGGATGAACATTGTGTTACCTCTATCCTTCTGAGGTCTCTATTGCAGCTTTGAAGCCATTCTGGCCTCTCCACTCAGTGTTTACTTTGTTGCTGTATGCAGGACTCTGATGCTGCCAATCACTGCCTAACTTTGCAAGTTTTCTTTAGAAATCACAGTGGAAGCCTCTGTGATCTCAAAATTCTTGCCTTCTACTTTCCACCCAGAGCAGCTTACTAAGGAATTGAGTGAGACCAACATCAGATGGTAGCATCACCCACCCATATGATCCTAGTTATGAAGACTTATGAAGTATGCATGTTATGGATCTTTATATGTAAATTGTTTCCCATGAGCCCTTGTGTTTAAACACTTGAGCTCCAGCTGGTAGAGTGCTGCTTTTTAAGGTTGTTTTGAGCTTGTTAGTGGTATTGATTTTGGGGTCTGGGCATTTGAAGATTATGTTTACTTTAGACTCTTCCCTTTGAAAATGTCTGTACTACATTACTATCATGAGAACAAACTACTGCCACACATTCCCACTGCTAGGCGTCTTTGTACCATGTATTTATCACCATGACAGACTGATACTACTCACAAACCATGAGCCAAATGAAATCTTTCATCCCTTCAGCTGTTTCTGTCAGGAACTTTGTCACAACAATGAGAAAAGAAATACACAGGATGATGGAGGTTTCCATCAATATTTCATAGGAAGGATGGGGAGGGATGACATTGTGTGGTATGGTTGAATTTCTTGAAAACAGCCCCAGGCAGGATAATATGTTAAGCTATAGAGTGATGTCAAAGCTGCAGTAGAAATTAGTAAAGCAAGCTACATGCAAGACAGGCTTAAGGAATCCCCATGAAGCCTGGAAAGCTAGCTAGGAAAGAAACCCACATGGACTGTAACCAGACTATCTATTGTGTGAGCATCCCAAAACTTCTGAAAAATGTATCATACCTTCCTTATGACATTTGTATGCATGTCAGGCACACAGAGTTAATTTTTTCTCTCTGTGATTTCAGTGTTGCTTTAGTACAATCCCCCCTTCTCTCTGTCATTATCTCCTTCCCTTTCTTCCTCCTTCCCAATCTCTCCCTCTCCCATTCTCGGTCATTTCCTCTCACAAATGGATCAGAGAACATACTAGACCAACAGATCTGAGCAAAGCTTAAGAAGTAGAGGAAATCTGGGAATGGGTTCAATTCTTTCTTTGTGCTGTGAAGCAAATGTAGAACTTTGGACCAGGCACAGAGTACCACAGCTGAATGTGGACAATCCCTAAGTGTAAATATCTTGGTTGCATCTTAGCATTTCTGGGAATTAGGGCAAATTTAATGTGATGCCCTAGTGAGGCATCTTAAGTACATTAGGGCATGCTCTATTGATGACCTTTTTTTTTTCACATGTTTGTCTTCCTTTTTGTTAACTAGGCCATGAGAGAAGCAAGACGTGTTCCTGCCATGTTATAGCAACACAGGCATAACCAAATAGGCACAGCCAATCATGGGATTCAAATTCTGAGACAAGTTAAAATAAGACTTTCTACTTATTAAATTACCTTCAGTACTTTATAACAACAAAAATCTAATACTTCAACCTTTAAAATTTCTTGGTACCGTAACAGGATGAGATTTTAACTGGAGAAAAAGCTTTTTTTTTTCTTTTCTTTTTGCTCTCACAAGGACACAGAGTATCCCCGTTGAAGGTTTCATAGGTTTGTAACAAAGAGGTAATACCTTTAAGTTACACTATGATTCTAATTCCCAGCCCCTGTCTCTGCAAATGAAGTTACTACTTCTACCTAAGTTTCTACCTGTCAAAGATATAACTGGAGGAAGGCAACTAACTCCTGTTTCTCCTGATAGTTAGATCTCATCCATGGACCACAAATGTTCTCACAGCAGAACTGAGAGTAGTTTCCAGAAGGTTCACAACTTACTTTCTCCTTACCAGTAGAAGGAACATTATCTATGCAAAAGATGCATTCACTAAATGTAAGAGAACTGAAACTCAACTTTGAGCCCTGACCAAGCGCTAGAGAAGGATTGTTGTTATCAGGTGTGAAGACAGCACTTATAGTGTAGAAGTTTCTGTCAGGTTTGGGGTTGTTCATCTGCCTCATCTGTGAATATTTAAAGGAATGAAGTCTTAAATTTTTTCAAATAATATTTTTTTAAACAAGGAAACAATTAGTATATTTACTCAAGATCTTTATGTCCATAACTCTATTGTAAACAGATGTGCTATCTAGTCAGGCTGTGCCACTCCATTGGTAAAGAATACAGCAGACAATTTAAATATTGAGGCCCTAGGGCATAATGCTAAAGTAACTTAGAATCTAGCCACATTAGCCCCCTAAAGAAAAACAGTACCTGTAGTTTGAAGCTTTGAGACCAGACACAATTTCTGTAACTATGGGAGTCCCAGATGGCATCTTCTTGGGAAATTTGGCCATTTCATCAGCACTGAACAGTGACGAGGGTCTTGTATGTGGCCATGTGCTCCACCCAGATACTCTGGCTGATTCACTGAGGCTTCTCCATCGTAACTTGATGCTTTATGTTGCACTGTTATTTCATGGAGGAGACTGCTTTTCTTATACCTCAAAATGCAGTCTTGTGAACTTTAAATTCTTCTTCAGTGTCTTCCACATCCATCGCAACTCTCAGAGAATTTAGATGACCAAGATTCACTTTGGCTTCAACCTGACCTCAAGGGAATGTGGCTTAGAATTACCCCACCCCAACTGCATGCCTTTCTCATCAAGCTCTATCAAAAACTTTTGAATTAAAATGACCAGTTTGGATGACCCTTACATGTGGCTATTTACTAGTCATTGTCCAGTTATGTGGTGGTATCATTTTAATAGATTTTTTTTCTCAACAGATGGTGAAAACACAAAGGGAGGGGTGCACAGGTGGAAGAATGCTCAGCCAATGGAGTAACCAGAACACATACACTAACTGAGGTTGTCATTTCACCTGAGTGTGGGTAGGACACAACATAAAGATTTGCTGCACAGAGGTGATCATTATGTGATGAAGTAATAACCAAAACGATTAAATAAGCATGGCAAAAAGTAACAAAAGTGGTGCAGTGCGCACGAGGAATTTAAATAGATGATGTCTGTATGTTTGGTGACTAAATGGTGACTAAATGTTTGACTGTATGTTTGATTGACACAGAGTGTCACTATAGATTGATTTTCAAAAGATGGTTAAAAAATAAGAGTTAAAAGAAAGAAAGAAGACAAAACAGCACAATATAATGAAACCTGAAATAAAATAAAGTTTATTTTTTTCTATCTCAAAATTTAGGCAAACAAATAAGAGTTGAATTGTTAGGCACTGGCTTTTAATATGTCAAGATTTAAGTTTTGATCCACACACACTGAAATCCACTGTGTTTCAGGCAACAGACTACAAAGCCATTGTTCTTGAACATTGTGATGAGAGAACTTTGTTTGGGAAGGGGAAAATCATATTCACAGTGGAAATGATACTCTTGGAGCTATTGTTATTACATTTTATTAATCAAATTTTGATGGTTATTTACGGATATATTACAACAGAGATATTACTGAGAAGGCATAGAACTGTTAATTATATGAAACTGTATTCTCCACAATAACTGTAAAGTAGTAAGTACATCATTGGCTAGAAACTCAACTCTCACTGAGTTAATGACTTTCTAGTTTTGAAGTTGAATAGCTTTCATATTAAAAATAAAATTGCTGTACCATCTGTTATTCCAATACATTCCAATGTTGTATCATTTAATTACAGATCTGTAAATAGAATCTTTATAGCTTTGTTTCTTCTAAAACTGATATTATATAAAATAGTTAATAGAGTTATATTTGGTTTGTAGAATATTCAAAACAAACATGTGAATTTTTAAAAATAAAAATGCAGTCTCAGCTGGGCAGTGGTGGTGCATGACTTTAATCCCAGAACTTGGGAGGCAAAGGCAGGCAGATTTCTGAGTTCAAGGCCAGCCTGGTCTACAGAGTGAGTTACAGGACAGCCAGGGTATGCAGAGAAACTCTGGAGAGAGAGAGAGAGAGAGAGAGAGAGAGAGAGAGAGAGAGAGGGAGAGAGAGAGAGAGAATGCAAAGAATGCAGTCTCTAAAATCTTAAATAGTCAAGAAAAGCCTGGTATTTTAATAAACTTAAATTCAGTAGCAAGTAAAAAAATTCATACAGTCTTTAAATATCTTCAGAAAAAAATCACGAATCTTTGTCCTGTTAAAGAGAAAATAAGGTTACTAACTAAATTAAAGAGGTAAGTTATTAGATTTGTCTGCCGACTAGCTTGTATGTCAAGCTAGTACAGGCTAGGACCATTTTGGAAGGGAAAAGCTCAATGAAGAAAATGTCCCTACTGGCCCATGTGCAATCCTTTGATACCTTTCTTGAATGATGATTTATGGGAAATAACCCAGGTCACTGTGGGTTGTGAAATATCTGGGCTAGTACTCCTGGGTGCCATGTTCCCATCCTGATCATGTTCCTGTTCTGATTTCCCTTAGAGCTGGACTACTACTCACGCAGAAGTATAATATAAATTAAAATTTTTTCCTCTCCATTTTGCATTCATTATGAATAATTTTATAAATATTTCTATACTACTAACTAAAAGGTAGAAGTTAATCACTATGTTGTTAAAATTCTAGTTATTAGCCTGGCGGTGGTGGCGCACGCCTTTAATCCCAGCACTTGGGAGGCAGAGGCAGGCGGATTTCT
>NW_022196910.1:51852379-51853247 GCF_008632895.1 Mastomys coucha
AAAAAAAAAAAAAAACAAAAACAAAAAAAAAAATTCTAGTTATTAACCTACTAAATACACTGGTATATATGAAACAAAATGGTTTTTAAATAATATATTTCAAATATTATTTATGAGTGTTGTATCACTTAAAATTTTAGAATCTATGTAATATTCATCTTAAAGTCATTGGTTTCTTATCCCTACTTTTACATTTATTCTGTTACAATGTATTTTCTTGGTGGAAGTATATGGATAAATTCTAATGTCTCAGAGAGTATGTCAGAGACAGGCATATTTTTTATTGTTCTAAAGAGCTTGTTGGGCATGAGTTTCTGCAAACACAACTTATTGTGGCAGTGATAATAGAGCTAGAGAGTACGGTTACACATTATTCAAGTTACATGTCAACAATCAATGTCAATGTGACACGCTTGTGACCCTCTGCAAAGTTGTGATTCTACAAAACCATCAAATAAGGAACTCCCACATCTCCTTCTGCTTTTGAACTGGTTTGAGGATCTATTAACTGGCAGGATATCTCAACTTTTTTCTTTCAAACCACAGTTCATGAATTTCATATTTAGAAAATAGTGGTTCGAGTTTCTGAGACTGGAGCAGCCAGCCAGGAGGCACAGGCCCCACGAGTCCCAGGGAAGCCTCAGGATAGCAGGGACGCGATCCTCTCAGCTTCCGAGTGACAGAGGAGGATCAGCGACCTTCTCTGCCCCTTCCCTGCAAGTGGAGGGCTTACCTCCAGGGAACACCTTAAGCCAGAGACTAAGGTGAGAGCAACCATTTTCTCTCTGGTGAGTTTCTAGGACCAGAGCAGCCAGCTGGGAGGCACAGGCCCCACGAGTCGCAGGGGACTTGCAGGGCAGCAGGGACA
>NW_022196910.1:51855400-51859689 GCF_008632895.1 Mastomys coucha
AGTACCCTCAGAGCTCCCAGCGTCTCAACCACCAACCAAAGACTGCACATGGAGGGGTCTGATTGTTCTGGCAGCATGTGTATAGTAGACGATTGCAATTCGATCATCAATGGAAGGAGAGGAGCTCGGCCCTGTGAAGGTTCTGTGCCCCAGTGTAGGGGAATGCCAGGGCCAATAAGTGGGAGAGGGTGGGGTGCAGGCATGGGGAGGGGGGAAGCAACAGGGGTTTGTCTTTGTTGTTTTTGTTTGTTTCTTTGCCTTTTGGAGGGGAAACTGGGAATGGAGAAATTTACATGTAAATAAATAAAATATCTAATAAAAAATTATTTCATAATTAAAATTATTTAATTAAAAAGTTAAGTTAAAAAAGAAAGAAAATAGTGGTTCAATGAATTATATGGCTTGATCAAATGTTGATTGATTATACTAAATAATACAATTCATAGAATAGCATAGTAGTAACAGTATATCTGAAAATTATTTAGTAGTAAAGTAGATTTGAAAATTTTTGAAATAAAAAGGTCAATGGTTCTCAGCACAAAAGTTTGTGAAGAGATTAATTGATCAGCCAGTTTGGTTTGATCATTTTGAATATGTACATATATCAACACATCTGTTCACGACCATAAATCTGCACAATTACCATTAGTCAATTACAGCTACAAGATCACACAAATCTGATTTATATTGATATCAATCTCATGAAGAAGACTTTATATGCTTGCAAGCTATTGAAATTCTCTTGACAAGCACATATTCTACTGAAATTCTCTTGACAAACACATTTTCTACTGCCCATCCTCTGTGGAACCTTGATGAATTGATTCTGTGGGTCACTGTTCTGGCCAAATAATGCAAAAGTGTCACAGCTTTCAAAAGAAAAAGGCCACGCCAGGGTAGGTAGCCTTGTTTCCAAGATTGGCCTGCTACTGTGGCCTTGCCAATGTCAGCCACAGATGTGGTGGCAGCAGCAGCAGGGGAGGCAGGGAGTGATACCAGCCTTCCAGGAAAGTCCAAGATCCAGTGATGAAAATCTCTTTCCAAAGTGATACAGCTCAACAAACAGCCAGAAAATTCTCAGTGAAATATCTTGTGTAGTTTATTTCATGTGAATAGATACTTTATAAACATTGAGGGCCAGGATGGGTCTGTGGGTAGATGTTTCCCATTGGCTCAGTTTGAGATGCTATTTATGCTCTATTTGCATGGGGAAGAACTTCAGCTGTTTTCTATGAATGACCGATGGCTAATGTCCTCTCAGTGGAGTATCATGGTTACATGTTTCAGAGCAGGTAGAGTTAGACTGCTAGTTTTCAGTTCTGAGATTCTCAGAGTTTTTTGGTTTACACATCAACAGTTCTTCTGTCTAGTGGCACAGGTCATTTGCCCCACATTCCAGGTTTTGCAGAAAGCATGAATTTAATTATTGGTGACAATTACTCTCTTTCCTTGTATATGGAGGCTTACTTTTATTTCTTTTTAAGAAAATATGAGAGATTTAGTTTGAAAAATCACAATTTGCTACTTGTTTGGCTTAGTGATTTTTAAGTTAAAATTGATCACCTTGGAGAACTAGCTAGTTTACATTTAAGGCAAGTGGTATTTGGATACAGCCATCTTTCCTGGGCATTCATGTCCTGTGCATATTCCATTTGGCAGTAGGGCATGAAAATGGCCATCAATTATGTGTTGTCTATTTATGTTTGTAGCTTTCAGTAAAGAATACAAGTAGGATATTTAACACCATACTTAATATATATGTATTATATATATATAATTTAAAATTTATATATATGTATATATATATAAATTTTATTCACACACTACAGTAACTGCAGAAACTCAAACCTCATCAAAGTGATGATAGTAAAAGTGACTTCAGAATATGCACCCATAAAAGTTCTCAGGACCTCTTGAACAGCAAGGAGTGCGTAGAGGCAGAGGAAGGAGTACAGTGTTGTAGGACACTGTCCTGTGGCTGTGATGTGCATGCTGCATTTCTGAACTTGCAACTGCTACAAATAGCAGAGATTTGCACAGGGATTGCCATCTATCAGCAGACACAGTGTCATGAAGAGAGAGTGAATTCATATGGAACTACTGTTCCCTAAGGACTTGGATGGTTGCTGAGTAGGGCAGAGATTCTTCAGAAGTGTTTGCACCAGTGAGGTGCTCATCTTCCTTTAAACAACCCAGACTCAGTGAGTCTACAAAAGAAAATACATAGATGTTGAATGTGGGGCTAGTTTGGAAGAGAAAGGCAATAATCAGGAGTAGGAAGTGACAAGGAAGGACCACAGGATGAATATGATTAAAGCATTACTGCATATGTGATGATCTTATCTACTAAGCTTCATATGTGATTTATTGTTTTCTAAATTTTATTTCAATTGTTTGTTTTGTTTTTTAATGTCTGATAGTTCTGTTTAAGTATTCTAGACTAAAACTGCATGCATATATTAGTAACTAGTTATTTTTGCTCTTGATTTCAAGAAAAACACATACATATGTACTTACACAAACACATATATATACACACATACATGCATACATACATATATACATACATAAATTATATACACACAACACATATATACACATACATAAATACATGTATGTATATATGTGTATGTTTATTGATGAATCTTAAATATGTATATCTGGGTCTTGTTGCACACTTGTAAAAAGAAAGCTTCTTTAAAACTTTTAATTAGCTAATAATTGTAACTTCAGAGGAATTCTAAAGTTGTGAAATACCCTTAGTGTATTTCTTAAGACAAAAATCATAGATATGGATAATTGTTTTAAATGTTTTGCAGCAAGCATACATATATTAATGTGAGAAAAGTATTACTCTTTCAAGTGTAAACCTTTTTAAAGAATATTTTTTCTCTGAATAGTTAAAATTTCTTAAAAGTTATTTTAAAAAATGTAAAGGAGTTGTAAAGGCATAGATTTATACAAATGTACATAAATACTATTTCACATAATCTACCTTTTCTTTGTGACATACATCACAATTTGGCTATTTTTTTGAGATTATTATTTATAACTTTGGATATTTAATAAATTTATCTTTTAATAATAATAATTTTTATAATAATAATAAATATATGTGGCCACAGCTACCCTGAAACCTAAATCATACAAAGACCCATCAAAGAAACAAAATTACAAAGAAGTATTTCTTATGAACAAAGATGAAAAAATTCTCAAACAAAACAAAACAAACGCCTTCCAGTCTCTCTGGGGTGGTGTCCTGAGTGGACCTTGGGTGCAAGCTCTGCAGCCAGTCCCACAACACCCAGAGGAAGCTCCACTCCCAAGCACTCTGACCCTCTCAGGAACAGAGGTAAGGAGGACCCAACATCTGTCCCAACTCCGGGAGTAACTGGGACCAGCTGGCCTAGGCACACAGGAACTCTGCCAGCAGAGTGGCTCGGGTTCCTTCTGGTCTCTCTGGGCTGGTGTCCTGAGAAGACCTTGAGCCCGGACTCCACAGCCAGTCCCACAACACCCAGAGGAAGCTGATGTACTTCCAGGTACTCTAACAAGCCCAGGGTCACAGGATCCCAGAATCACAGGATCACAGAGACAGCTTGACTTTGAGGAGTTCTGACACAAACAGGATCACAGGAAGGACTGACTCTAGTCAGATTTAGCAAAGGCAGGTAGCACTAGAGATAACCAGATGGCAGGGGGCAAGCTTAAGAAAATAAACAACACAAACCAAGATTAGTTGGCATCATCAGAACCCAATTTTCCCACCATAGCAAGTTTTGGACACACCATCACACCTGAAAAACAAACATCAGATCTAAAATCACTTATCATGATGATGATACAGGACCTTAAGAATGACATAAATAGCACCTTCAAAGAAATACAGGAGAACACGAGTAAAGAGCTAGAAGCTCTTAAAGAGAAAACACAAAAATCCCTTAAAGAACTAAAGGAAAACACAATCAAACAGGTAAAGGAAATGAGCAAAACCATCCAGAATCTAAAAATGAAATTGAAACAATGAAGAAATCAGAAAGAGAGACAACCCTGGAGATACAAAACCTAGGAAAGAAATCAGGAGTCATAGATGCAAGAATCTCAGGGGCAGAAGACACCAAAGAAAACATTGACACAACAGTCAAAGAAAATGCAAAAAGCAAAAAGCAAAAAGTTCCTAACTCAAATCATCCAGGAAATACAGGACACAATGAGAAGACCAAACCTAAGGATAGTAGGTACAGAAGAGAGTGAAGACTCCCAATGTAATGGGCCAGTAAATATCTTCA
>NW_022196910.1:51860099-51867709 GCF_008632895.1 Mastomys coucha
CTTACAACAAAAACAACAGGAAGTAACAATTACTTTTTCTTAATATCTTAATATGAAAATTAATATTTTCAACATATCCTAATCGATTGAAATCCAAAAATATGACGAATTAGAAGTTTGTTGATTGTCATCCAATGGTCTCTCTAATTTGGTAATTGGTGAAATAGGTCCAATATGATACAATCTATATACACTGTCAGCTTGTTTGTGACAGTGTCTTGCTGTGTACAACATAAGGGTCTTGAAATGTTGCTTCTCCTATCTCAGCCTCTCTATTAGTAGTGTTTATTTCATGCTTTTACACTATACTATGTTTTTCAGAACAGCTTATATGTTTCAAAAGTATTATATAACCAAGGGAGACATTGACAATTAACTTGGGAGGTTGCTTATAGGAAAGAGAACCACAAAGAATGAGACTGAATGCTTTGCTTGACATTTGTAGCTCTTGTATCAAGTTTGAAGAAGAGGACTTTATAAGTTACTCTTTCTCTGAGATGAATGCTTTTCCAAGTTATCACAGCCAATGAACCAGATTCTTGCCCACACCTAATGTCTGTGCCACCCTCCAAGCAGAACCATTGTTCATTGAAACAGTTGGTGAATAATTTTATGGATAGGCTATCTTAATACATACACCATTTCTTAAATGAATGTAACTTGTTCTCTGTGGGCTGAGAATAAAGTCACTCACTCAAGTCAAATAGTTTTGACTATAGCAGGAAGTCTGTATCCAAAAATCATGCCTACAATTCATTCCTTGGCACAGCAGAACTGTCAACTCTCAGCTTAGCTATGATGGAGGTAAAATCCTTTGGTGATTTGAGGGTCATTGAAGTACAGCCTTATTACAATGAAATCCAATGTCTAAAACTTTTTCTTATTTTGTACCACAGTAAGAGCCAAGATTTTAAACTCTACTAAATACAAAACAAACAAAAAGACTTTGTATATTTATGTTCATTTAAGAAAATACTAGTAGTGATGTATCATTTTGAAATATACAGCTAATATGTTTGGAGTTATTTAAAATTTATATTGAGAAAAATGTATGTATTTTCAGTATTGCTGTAGACAAGCATCTACATAACACTGTTAAATTGATTGTTGTTTTATATCAAACAACTTTTATAATACTCATTTTTATTGTTATAATATTTTATAAATTTTAAGGAATATGACAAAAGATATTGTAGGTATTGAAGAGTGGGTCTCTGGGAGGAGTTGGGGTACAAAAGGGAAACATGAATGTGATTTAATTCTATTTACTTAAAATATGCTTTTAGATGTTAACAAATTCAGAAAAGTTGAAATAATGTAACTTTTCTCATCATAATTCAATAAAAGCTAAAAAAAAAGAAAAAAAAGAAAAAACAAACAAATATACAAACAGCACCCATTAACACATATGAAAAGATATCTAACATGGGCAAGTAGACTTCATCCTAGAGATGTAGGGATGGTTCAATACCTACAAATTGTGCAATGTAATCCACCACATAGACAGACCAAAAGACAAAAAAAAAATAATCATCCTGAAGGAAATAGGTATTCAGTACATCAATACATGTGATTAAGAGCAAACACACAGCTAATATCAATCTAAGGGAAGAGAAACCCAAAGCACTTTCATAAAATCAGGAACACAACAAGAATGGGTATAAAGCCTACTCCATGAAATGGAACACATTCCCCTCACAGCTTGGGTAATTACAAACCTGAGAGGAGAAATGCCAGGATCCTAGGGGAAAGCAATAACTATTGGTCTACTAAAGGAATATAATAATGTAATTCTGAAAGGTAATCACCAACTGACATTTGCTTACAAAGGAAACATATTTTTCACTGATGTAATATTACTGGTTATATTAATCAAATAAGAGAAGTATGCCCAGAAGTAAATAGCCAACACAGGAATGTGATGGTATCATTGTAGACATTTTGTTTTTTTATTGCTTTGCTTGAGCATAGGTCTTGTATGTCAATGGTTCTTGTATGTTTGTATGTGTGTGTGTCTGTGTGTGTTGCTTGTTCTTTTTCTTTGCTTTTTCTTTTCCTTTTTTTTATTCTCTTTAGTTTTGGCTGTTTATTTTTGAGAAAGAGAGAGACAGAAAGAGAGACAAAGAGAGAGGGAGAGACAGAGAGAGAGACAAAGAAAATAAAAGAAAGAAAGATAAAGGTTGGGGTTGAAAGAGTAGGAAGCAACCTTCTAAGGCAGGACCAGGCAGGAGGAACAGGACTCAGAAAGGCAGGGCAGCCTGCACAGGATCCTTTCTACCTCCATTTTCACCTAGGAGGGACTGCAGATCCACAGCCCTCTCTGCTCCTTCCCCAAAAGCAGAGAGCTTGTCTTCAGGGACTGCTCCAACCCAGGGACTCAGGATAGAGGTGGGATGACTGATCAATAGCCCACTGCACATAGATCCTAACAGAGGAGAGCTGATCTCCCAGAAGTGCGGACACAGGCTTACAGACCCACAAGAAGAACAAGCTCCAGCCAGAGACAGTAAGAACATCTAACACCAAAGATCAACAGATGGCAAAAGGCAAACACAAGAATCTTACCAATAGAAACCAAGACTACTTGGCTTCATCAGAACCTAGTACTCCCACCACAGCAAGTCCTGCATATTGCAAAACACCAGAAAAGCAAAATTTGGATCTAAAATCATATCTCACAATGGTGATAGATAAATTTAAAAAGACCATGAATAACTCCCTTAAAAAATAAAAGAGAACAAAGTTAAACAGGTTCAAGCCCTAAAAGAGGAAACACAAAAATCACTTAAAGAATTACAGGAAAGCACAACCAAACAGGTGAAGGAATTGAACAAAACTATCCATGACCTAAAAAAAATGGAAGTAGAAACAGAAAAGAAATCACAAAGAGAAATAACTCTGGAGATAGAAATCCTAGGAAAGAAGTCAGGAACCATAGAAGAAAGCATCACCAATAGAGTACAAGAGATAGAAGTGAGAATCTCAGGGGCAGAAAACACCATAGAAAACATTGACACAACAGTCAAAGAAAATACAAAATGCAAAAAGTTCCTAGCCCAAAACATCCAGAAAATCTAGGACACAATGAAAAGACCAAACCTAAGGATAATAGGTATAGAAGAGAGTGAATAGGTATAGAACAGAGACCTCCAACTTAAAGAGCCAGTAAATGTATTCAACAAAATTATAGAAGAAAACTTCCCTAACCTAAGAAAGAAATGCTCATGAACATAGAAGAAGCCTATAGAACTCCAAATAGACTAGACCAGAAAAGAAATTCCTCCCACCACATAATAGTCAAAACACCAAGTACACAAAAGGCAGGCCTATCAGAATTACACCAGATTTCTCACCTCAGACTATGGAAGACAGAAGATCCTGGGTTGATGTCATACAGACCTTAAGAGAACACAAATGCCAGCCCAGGCTACTATACCCAACAAAATTCTCAATTACCAAAGATGGCGAAATCAAACTATTCCATGACAAAACCAAATTCACACAATATATTTCCACAAATCCAGCCCTTCAAAGGGTAATAAATGGAAAACTCCAACAAAAGGAGGGGAACTACATCTCTGAAAAACCAAAATTTTATCTTCTAACAAAACTAAAAAAAGATAGCCACATGCATGGAATTCCAACTCTAACAACAAAAATAACAGGAAGCAACAATTACTTTTCCTTAATGGACTTAGTTCCCCAATAAAAAGACACAGATTATCAGATTGGGTATGTAAACAGGACCCAACATTTTGTTGCATACAGGAAACACACCTCAGTGACAAAGACAGATACTACCTCAAAATAAAAGGCTGGAAAACAATTCTCCAAGCCAATGGTTCTAAGACAAAAGCTGGAGTAGCCATTCTAATACCGAATAAAATTGACTTTCATCCTAAAGTGATCAAAAAAGACAAGGATGGACACTTCATATTCATCAAAGGTATGATCTACCAAGAGGAACTGTCAATTCTGAACCTCTATGCTCCAAACCAAAGGGCATCTACATTCATAAAAGAAATTTTGCTAAAGGTCAAAGCACACATTGCACCAAACACAATAATAGTGGGAGATTTCAATACCCCACTCTCTGCAATGGACAGATCATGGAAACAGAAACTAAACAAAGACACAGTAAGACTAACAGAAGTTATGAAACAGATGGATTTAGCAGATATCTACAGAACTTTTTATCCTAAAACAAAAGGATATACCTTCTTCTCAGCACCTCATGGTACCTTCTCCAAAATAGACCATATAATTGGTCACAAATCAGGCCTCAACAGATACAAGGAGATTGAAATAATTCCTTGTATCTTATCAGATCATCATGGACTAAGGCTGCTCCTTGATAACAACATCAACAATAGAATACCCACATACACGTGGAAGCTTACCAACACTCTACTCAATGATAACTTGGTCAAGGAAGAAATGAAGAAATAAAAGACTTTCTACAGTTTAATGAAAATGAAGCCACAACATACCCAAACTTATGGGACATAATGTAAACAGTCTTAAGAGGAAAACTTATATCTTTAGGTGCCTCAATAAAGAAACTGGAGAGAGCATACACCAGCAATTTGACAGCACATCTGAAAGCTCTAGGACAAAAAGAAGCAAATTCACACAATGGAGTACTATTAAGCTATTAAAAACAATGAATTTATGAAATACTTAGGGAAATGAATGGATCTGGAGAATATCATCCTAAGTGAGATAACCCAATCACAAAAGAACACACATGATATGCACTCTCTGATAAGTGGTTATTAACCCAGAAGTTTGGGTTACTCAAAGTACAATCTACAAACCACAAGAAACTCAAGAAGAAGGAATACCAAAATGTGGACACTTCATTCCCTCTTAAAAGGGGGAACAAAATACCCATAGAAGGAGTTTCAGAGACTAACTATGGAGCAGAGACTGAAGGAAGGGCACTCCAGCCTGATATAGCTGTCTCCTTAGAGGCTCTGACAGTATGGACTAATACAGAAGTAGAGGCTCACAGCCATGCATTGAACTGAGTACAGGGTCCTCAATGAAGGAGTTAGAGAAAGGATGGAAAGAGCTGAAGGGTTTACAGCCCCTTAGGACGAACAACAATATGAACTAACTAGTACCCTCAGAGCTCCCAGGGAATAAACCACCAACCAAAGTGTACACATGGTGGGACTGATGGCTCTGGCAGCATGTGTATTGTAGAGGATGGCCAAGTCAGTCATTAACGGGAGGAGAGGCCCTTGGCCCTGTGAAGGTTCTGTGCCCTAGTGTAGAGGAATACTATGGCCAGTAAGCAGGAGAGGATAGGATGGAGAGCAGGGAGAGTGGGGAGGGAACAGGGGTTTGTTCTTGTTGGTTTTTGTTTTTTGTTTTTTGTTTTTGTTTTTGGGAGAGGAAACTGGGAAATGAGAAATCATATGACATGTAAATAAAGAAAATATCTAATAAAAATGGGAACCAACATAAAATATGGTGGCATTAAAATTAGAATTTAAAATAAGCTAAACAACATTTATTTTTAAAAAGTAGATAGATTTTTCAAAATGTGATAACTAAATATTATTTTAAAATACACACAAAGTTTCAAAAGTTTCACTAGAATGTCAGACTTATTGGTAATCACTAAATTAATTTGTCCACCTTTGCCTCAACCTGAATTGTTCAATTAAATAATTTGAAGGAACAAGCCAGCCACCGTTCAATAATGAGACATTGAGGGTTAGCTGTGCTGCTTAGAGGAGTGGCTTTGTGTGACATTGTGTCCAATAGCCATTGAAAATGCAGCTTTGTTCAAGTAGAGAAGCTGCCCACTATGATCAATGGCTTAAGTGATGATACTGTCACCAGGTATAATGGATCCATAATCATATCAGAAGTAATTATGGCATCCTAATGACTTTTCCCAACCAATTTCTTACCAGAGTAAATGAATTTTAGGGTCATAGAAGTAAAAAAGCTAACTTCACATGTGTCATTTGCACAGCTGGTATTGTCTGACAGGTGAAGGACAAAGTTAGCAGAGCATATCAACACTCTTTAGACATGTAGGTGACACATGGCGATGAGAACAAATGGGGTCCCAGCACACAGGGACAGGTCTCATTCAAGGTACATTCTTTTAAAAGCCAGTTACTCCTGTTATGGTATAACTGAAAATTTTTGCTTTACACAGTTTCTCTCCTTAGATAATTCTTCTGTGAGCATTTCTACCAAACTATTTGCATTATTAAGACTTGTTTTATTACATAACCAGGTATTTTGATTTTATAATCACCAAGGCAGATATAGTGTTGATTTTCCAAAATAGAATTGTGTTAAAATAAAATAAAGGACTTGGGAAATCTCACTGATAAAAGTTGAGCAGCACACAAAGGTTTCAATAAAGTGGAGAATTAACAGTTGATATATTATGCATGCTGCATTAAATATAAATTATTTTAATAATAATTTATTAGATGTGTTCCATGACTACATGCCAAGCTCTCTGCTCCAATTCTGGAAACTGAATAAAATTTAGGTATTATTAAAACTTTTAATTAGAATAAATTCAGAAACCTACAGACAAATATTCATGTTCCAGGATGGCTATCATGGCCTGAAATATTGTTTTAGTCCCCAATTTTTATCATAAGCAATGCATCAATTTTTACTAAATCATTAAGTTACTCTAAGAAGTATCAGGTTAGAGAGATGGCTCAGTGGGTAAGAATGTTCTGTCTTCCAGCACGAAAGCCTGAGTTCAAATCCTCAGGGCTCTTTGACAGTGAGGAGTGACTTGTAATCCTACATGCTTTGGATTTGGTAAAGGGAAGATGGATGGGGTCAAAACATGGGACGTTTCACATTTAGCTAGAGACATTAACTCAAAATTAAATAAAATAAAGAACAAAAGAACAAAGGCAAGAAGAAAGCTGGTTTTCTTCTCTGGATATGCACACATTAATACAGACGCAGAGTTGGCTGATGTACCAAACAGAAGCAATGATAATTACAACACCTGTCAAATTCTCTATTCTATGATAATGGGTTTCTTTTTGTTTTAAATAGCTAACGTTATTTTAAATTTCTAAAGGAAAATATGACATACCATTTAAAATAGTTGTGAATCTAGTTGGAGTGTGTACAGCAAGCTTAGTGGTACATAATTTGAGTTAAGAAGGAAGCACTATTTTAGGAATGTTATAGACTGAATATTTATGTTCTCCAGTGGTGGTTACACTTCGAGATTGATCTCCTTATGGAGTCATTTGGGTGAAAGGATATCATAATAATGGGCTATTGATCCAATAAGGCTAGTGACCTCCCAAAGAAAGGTGTCAAAGAGGCGCACTGCCTTGATAAGACTGAGAAAGCCAGGGAAAGACCATGTGAGTACATAGTGAACAGACTGTTATCTCCAAGTCTAAGGGAGAGGCTTCACAAGAGTCCAGACTGCTCATCACCTCGAATCCAGACTTTCAAGCCTGTAGGAGTATACAATGTTTTACAAATCTATGGCACTATGCCATAGAAGTCCAAGTAGATGAAGACAGATGGCAAGAATTTTTTTTCCTAAATGCACATTGTGTATAGTTTTCAAAGAAGTACATAGATAAATAATGTGA